>NC_134858.1:87819150-88119150 GCF_049852395.1 Peromyscus maniculatus bairdii
CCCCTCCCCTCCCCTCCCCCCCTCCCCTCCCCTCCCCTCCCCTTCTTTTCTTTCCTTTCTTCTTTCTTTCTTTCTTTCTTTCTTTCTTTCTTTCTTTCTTTCTTTCTTTCTTTCTTTCTTTCTTTCTTTCTCTCTTTCTTTCATCTCTAATCCAAATAAATAAGAAAATAAATCCTCTCTTCCCTGAAGATGCTTTTGGTTGTGGTGCTTATTACAGCAATGGAGAAGGAAACGAGGCCAAGCTGGGCCAGTTGCCTTCTTAGCCTCAGGACTGGACAGATTATAGAGAACTCAGCAGGCAGTCCTGGGACAGAGGTCAGCTGGGAGGGCTTGGGGCTGGGCAGTGAAGACGCGTCCTGTACCACTTGTGGGTGAATCCTGCCTATGAAGACAGAGGGCCTGGATGGGACCCAGGAGGCTGGAGCCGGAAGGGCACTGGGACTCCAAGGACAGATGAGCCCAGGGGGTGTCATGGAGATAGTTGTTGGAGCCAAGGGAGGGGACATCACAGAAGCTAACTAGGGTACTGAGGTGCTTTATGGGAGGCTGCCCCTCCCCACAAGAAAAGCATCCATGTGTGCTAGGCTGCTCAGAATCACCATCTTTTCCAACACCCAGGGACACACAGTGAGCAGAGAATGTGATCCCCATAGACACAGGAGGAATCAGAGGCTCAAAAAGTGTGCTTACAGAGGATGTGGCCCAGTAGTAAAACATTTTCCTAGTAGGCAGAAAAGGCTTTGGGTTCAGGGAAGAGAGAAGGAGAGAGAAGGAGAGGGAGAGAGAGACAGAGAAAGAGACAGAGACACAGAGAAAAACAAACCAATTTGCCCTAGATCTCAGTGATGTGCTAGTCCCTCTAGAGAGCCTGGATCTGACCATCATTCTCCCAAAGCTGACAAGGGGATTCACCTAAGAGGAGGTGGCTATTGGTGGGAAAGGGTTGTACACTAGGGGTTCGGGCTTTTTGTTTAATTTTTATTATTATTGTGCATGTGTGAATTGTGTGGGTGAGGGGTGGGGTGTAAGAAAAATGGTCTACCACTGAGCTATATCCCCAGCTCAATCATTTTGCTTTAAATCTTTGCTTTTATTATTACACACCATAGCGAACTTCCACAAACAGTTCCGTGTACATCATGCAGCCAGTGCTGGGTTTTCCCTCGGGGATAATCTCTCCACTGTGAGATTACAGATGACTGTGTCAAAGGGCAGTATGTTTTTTTTTGGGTTCATTCTGCATATGCCCCCCTCCCCCACCCCACCCCCAACTCTCCATTCCCTGTCCCAGTCTGGTGCTGCTCCTTGCTTTGCTGACCGCAAATGATTACAGACATTATCAAGACAGCATTTCCCAGAAGCCCTGAAGAACAAAAGGGTTGGAAGGCAAAGGACAGTAGGCCAAGGCCATAGTGAAGAAGCTGGCGCGGCTCAGGGGCTCTCTTCGAATTGCACCCTGTCTTCCTGTAGAGCATTTTTGTGTGTGTATGTGTGCACACAAATGTGAATGAGTATGTGACGGGCTAGGGCAGAGTCTGCTGCTTTTCAGCTGATATGTCTTAAATTGTTCTTTTCCTATTTAACTTTTATTACATAAAATAATAAAAAAAGAGTCACACTGAAATCTGATCGTTTTTCTTTTAAAAATATGTGCGTATCTTTAAAACACACTCATACATTATACATACACACATATTATATATAATATATATTTATATATTTTATATGCATTATATATAAATATAAATATAAATATAAATGTATTTATATATTATATATAATATATTTATAATATATATATTTGTATATAATATATATAAAACTAAATGGGAGGGATGGCTCAATGGTTAATAACATTTTTGCAGAGGACTTGGGCTTGGTTGCCAGCACCCACATAGTGGCTCATAACTACCTATAACTACAATTCCAAGGGATCCAATGCCCTCTTCTGACCTCTGTGGGCACCAGGCCAAACACTCATATACATTAAATAAATAAAAATGTATTTAAATAATATACTATTGTATGTGTGTGCTTATACGTGGGGGGCACATGTTCACGTGTGTGGGTGTGCGTAGAGATCAGAGACTGGCTAGCTGTAAGGATCTTCCTGTCTCCTGCCCCTAGCCCATTGCTGGAATCATAGGCGTATGGTACCAGTGCCTGGCTTCTTGTGTTGGTGCTGGAAATCTGAACCCCGTGTTTGCTTAGCAAACACTTTACAGGATGGGCTCTCTCTCTCTCTCTCTCTCTCTCTCTCTCTCTCTCTCTGTATACAGAAACATGTGCATATGTGTATGGAGGCCAGAAGATGACCTCAAGAGTCATCCTTAGAAATATAATCCACCTCCTTTAAGAAGAGGTTTCTCTTTGGCCTGGAACTCACCAGTTAGGCTAGAATAGCTGGACAGAACGCCCTTAGGATCCTGCCATTTCTGCCTCCTCCTCACTGATGAGATTATAAGTGCTTGTTATCAAATGGATACTGGGGCTCCAGTTTAGGACCTCATGTTTGTGAGGCAATCACATTACTGATTGATTCCTCTCCCCAACCCCTTGGTGTTTTGAGATAGAGGTTCACATAGTGGAGGCTGGCCCTGGAAATCTGATCCTGCTGTCTCCACTTTCTGAGTGCTGGGATTACAAGTGTGTGTGACTATGCTTAGCTGCACACTGCCTCTTTTAATCATGAATATGTATTATTATTATTTTTTTTTTTTGGTTTTTTCGAGACAGGGTTTCTCTGTGTAGCTTTGCGCCTTTCCTGGAGCTCACTTGGTAGTCCAGGCTGGCCTCGAACTCACAGAGATCTGCCTGCCTCTGCCTCCCAAGTGCTGGGATTAAAGGCGTGCGCCACCACGCCCGGCTCGAATATGTATTATTTTATGTAATTCAAGTTAAATAGCAGAAGAAAAAGGAGGAGGAGGAGGAGAAGAAAACCTTTGCAAATTGGATACAAGAGAAATGTTCCAGACTGCTCAGCTTTGCATTCTTTCATTTCTGGCAAGAGTATACATTTCTTAAATGTTTCTGCACCATCTGTGTTTTCTCGAAACTCTCTAGTCAAAGAATAGGGTAATGGCTGTGAGCCTAGCACCTGCAAGCTAGGCTGTTAGATCTACCTTGAAGGTCTGACCCTGCTGTTTATTAACAACTGACCAAATCCTTGGCTTTTTTTCCCCTATAAAGTAGAAATAGTAACAGCCTCCCGCATAGAGGTAGAAAATCCCTGTGAAGAATCAGTCTTTTCACAAACACACAAGTGTCAGTGAAGGACTGAAGGACACTCAAATTATACCTGGAATAACTTTATAATGCCATGGATACACAGAGAGCTACAGGACTGACAGGGCTAAATAGTAAGAGTATGATGCCCCAGGCTGCCAACAGGACTGCCTACCCACAAAGTGCCCCAGCAGGCGAAACCTCTAGGTATTGAGTTGAGTGTGGTGGTGTGCTCCTATAACCCCAGAACTCGGGAGGCAGAGAGAGGCATGCAGATCTCTGTGAGTTCAAGGCCACCCTGGTCTACAAAGCAAGCTTCAGCATAGCTGTGGCTGCATAGAGAGACCCTATCTCAAAACAAAACAAAACAAAATCCAAGATATCAGAGCTTCCCTGGAAGTCTCCCCAGATTGAATTCTAATTATAAAAAAACTGATTTCAGCAAATCACTGTGATCCTGTTCTAACATGAAGCTACTTTAAGTATTTTTATTTTTACTTAATGTATGTGTGTGCTTTCCTGCATGTATATGTACCACATGCATTCAGTGCCCACATAGGCCAGAAGAGAGCATCAGATCCTCTGGAACTGGAGTTACAGAACAGTTGTGAGGGGCCATGTGAGTTCTGGTTAACTGTACCCAGCTCCTCTGGAAAAGCTTTCAAGTGCTCCTAACTGCTGAGCCATCTCTCCACCCTCTCGACTTGGTCTTAATGGAAACAATAACTCTGCTTTTGTGATTTGGGCTTATTTACTTAATTGAGTTTTGTAATTATGATAATAGAAACCATCGTAGAAACCAGCTTGGGAACAAACCAGGGAACTCTTAGAAAATCTGCAATTCTTTTGGTGGGAGAGGGATGTGCAGGGCCTAGAACAGCACTGTTTGTGTTCATCAATCACCCCTGATCTGGGCAAACACAGGTTCTCCTTTTGTAGATTTTTGAGCAGACCTAAGAACCATCTTGTATTTTAACAAGTTCTCAGGTGATGTCCAGACATCAGGACCAAATGGCCACTCCGTCTATAGCGAGAGCGTATCCTACTAGTAGTGACAAGTAGGCATGCTGTGGATACCGGACCAGATGTTTTACCAGGAGTGCGGTGACCTTACGGTGAATGGGGTTGCCAGGGATTGCTTAAGAGCTTGCACCGTGACTAGAATTATAGGACATTTTCACATGTGTTATCTCATTTATTTCACATGGGACATTACTTAATGTGCCCCTCTGCCCTGTTCTTTTAAACAAAGGATTTAAGACTAAGAAGGTTTCAGCAATTTACCTAAGGATGCACTGCTATTCCTAAGCAGTGCTTGCCCAAACCCGGCCGTGTGTGTGTGTGTGTGTGTGTGTGTGTGTGTGTGTGTGTGTGTGTGTGTGTGTGTGTTGAGACAGAGTCTCATGTAGTCCAGCCTCAAGATTGTTACATAGCTTGCTTTGCACTCCTCCTGATCTTCTTGCTTCTGCCGCTGAGTGCCATGATTACAGGAATTGTACCACTGTATTAGTTACTTCCCTACTGCTGTGATGAAGCAACTTATAGAAATAACAGTGTAGCAGGCTTTCTTTTGGACCACCAACCAGCTCCCAAATCATGACATGGAGACTCACTATTAGTTATGAATGCTCAGCCTTAGCTTATGCTTGTCCCGCTAGCCCTTATAACTTAATCTAACCTGTTTCTCTTCATCTACATTTTGCCTCAGGGCTTTTTACTCTTCTTTTATTCTGTATGTCCTATTCCGTGTCTAGCTGGCTGGTGGTTGCCTGGCTGGCCTGGGGCATCTCCCTCTCTTTCTCCTTCCTTCTCCTTTATTCTCCCTCATTCTCTCTCTCTCTTCTCTCTCTTTTCCTCCTAATTCTCTCTTCCCACCAGCCCTGCCTATTCCCCCTCTGCCTAGCTATTGACCATTCAGCTTTTTATTAGACCAATCAGGTGCCTTAGGCAGTCAAAGCAATGTGTCTTTACATCATTAGACAAATGCAGCATAAACAAATGTAACACACCTTTACATAGTTAAAGTAATAGTCCACAACAGAAGGGTTTGTTTTGGGTTTATAGTTCCAGAGGGAAGAGAGTCTGTCACCATCACATCAGGGAAACATGGCAGCAAGCACCAAGCATCTTGAACCGCAAACAGTAAATAGAGAGAGTGAACTCAAAGTAGTGTGAAACTTCAAAGCCTGCCCCTAGAGACACACTTGCTCTGTCCTGGTTGTACTTCCTAAGCCTCCCCACACAGAGCCACAAACCAGGGGCCAAACATTCACATGCCTGGACTATGAGGGACATCTTATTGAAACTACCACACTCACCATGCTCAGCTAATCAGACCTGCATCTTGAACATAACCACAACTTAAGTTTTCTGTGCTTTCCATCATTACATGGAGTTCATTTGAGAAAATACAGATCATGAATCCAGCTCAGGAAAGCAGCTGAGCTAGGCCAAGTCTTTGTAGTCTTTCTTTTATAATAAGGTATTACCATTGGTCATTCTATTTTTTATTTTTTTTTATTTTTATTTTTTTAAGATTTATTTATTTATTATGTATACAGTATTCTGCCTGCATGTGTCCCTGCAGGCCAGAAGAGGGCACCAGATCTCATTACAGATGGTTGTGAGCCACCATGTGGTTGCTGGGAACTGAACTCAGGACCTCTGGAAGAGCAGTCGGTGCTCTTAACCACTGAGCCATCTCTCCAGCCCCCATTGGTCATTCTAAAGGTTCCCACTTAACTCTATGTGGACTTCTCTACATATGTCAAGTAGTCACTATTTCTTTCGTTTTTGAAACACCCATGGATCTCTGATTTCCTGTTCTAATCTGCACTGGTGACTCTCTTAGCTGTAACCCTTGAACTTCCCTTGACTATTATTCTGGAAACTCCTTTGACCTTATATTGTGTTGGATCACCAATTTCTTTTCCTTTTCCTTTCTTTCTTTTTCAGTTTTTCAAGATAGAGTTTCTTTGTGTAGCCTTGGTTGTTCTAGAACTAGCTCTCTAGACAGGCTGGCCTCCAACTCTTGGAGATCCACCTGCCTTTGCCTCTAGAGTGCTGGGATTAAAGGCATGTGCTACCACTACCCGGCTGGATTATCCCTTCCTTAGTTCCTTGCTCTTTTGATTTTGTATCTTCCATCTTCATTTTGGTAGAGCTCATCATCCCTTAGGTTTCTGAGGATGGATGCAGAGGAAACAAATGCTTTGAGGTCTTTCATGCCTTAAGATGTCCTCATGCTGCATTCCCACCCTTGACTGAGAACCTGGGAGCTGGAAAACCACCACTCCCTGAATTTTGAAGGCATTGTTTTCTTGGCTTTGCATCTGCATCATGAATGGAGAGAATGCTAGGGCCATGCTAATTTCATTTTCCTTCCTTTTCTGAAAACTCTGAGAAAATTTTCTCTAATAGTAAAAAAAAAAAAAAATCCATGAACTTTCCCCTGCAGATTTTACTGTTTATTTCTGCTTTAAAATATTCCTCCTCGCCACAGATTATAAAAGCAACTCCATCTTAAATGTGAGACATGGTAATTTCATAAGTAGTTTCATACTATGTTTATTCATTTATGCCCCACTGCAGTCAGTACAAATGAATATTGTTAAGTTAATGATGGAGTGAAATATCTTAGTGATTAAAAGCAAGGAAAAGAAAAATGGCCGATGCAATTCATTTATCCAGTCCTTCTTACAAGCAATGACTGGGGCTTTCAAATGTCCAAACAAGCACTTCCATTATAAAAGTTGATGCAATACATGAAACAATTGTTTCAGGGCTCTTTTTACCCATTATTTATCCTTAACACTAAATAGTACAATAGAAAAACCTAAAATGTTTTCAAACTGTTTCCAGACACGAGCCCATGGAACATCCGTTGCTGAAACAATGGCATGAAAATGAAGAAAAACATAGCTTAAAAAAGAAAAATAGCCAAGGCAATAACCATACTATTGGACTAGGGGCAGTTCAAGTCTCAAAGATGGGCACGTCTGTACTGGCCTAAGGCTCTGCAGGCAGAGTGTGCAGCCTCCCGTCTGAGCCACAATTTTCTGAGGATCTACTGGGTGGCGGTCCACCGGACACAGCTCCCAGCTTCTGGGAGTTCATTGGCCAGAGGTAAGGACAATATTTGACTGTAGGCAGTAACATGGTAGCCATTACTAAAGATTCCTTTGAAAACCAGCATGGCCCTTGACAATTGGCACTTACATGATCCACCAGGACATTAACTGATCTCTAGTGACGGAGAAGTGATCCACCTCCCATACACTTTGCTGTCCAACAAAGTGAACGGCTTTAAAAGGCAGACCCTTCGAGAAACAGGTCTCTCAATGGCAATTCAGTAGTGGGGATCTGAAGGGTAGCAGTGTGGAGTAGCTGGGATCTGAGCACTGGGATTAGGTCAGTCCGCTCTTTGAGACAATCCAAGATGGGACAGGACACAAATTACCCAACTTCTCCATGCCTCACTCTCTTCCACTTCTAAGCCAAGGATGATAATATTTACTTTATGTTGAGAGGAATATTGCCTGTGGCATTGCATGCAAGACATATGCAGGCACATGGGTTACAGCACTTAGCCACACATCATTCTTGTTGCCCAAGTGGCAACTGGAAAGGCAGAAGCCGTCTCCCCTCCGCTGACTGACGGCTTCAACATCTCAGTGTGCATAGGAGGATAAGGTTCTTTCTGTGGCAGTGTCCTGCACACTAGGGAGGCAGGCCATCCTTCTGCTCTGCAGCAGCAGCTGGGGCTGCAGCCCTAGCATTGGAAGGCTGCAGTCCTCTACAGAGTGGGAATAGACTGAGAACACCTGTGCCTCTGGGGCTTCCAGAACAATGGCTAATTAGGCCCATGGTGGCAGCTCACATCCTGTCCCAAGCTAGTCATTCTAAGCAATTCTAAGGCCAACTCTTAGTCAGACATGTTCCTCTCCTGTGAGGGGCTTATTCGGGACATCTTTGTTCAGCAATTGGAACTGAACCAATATTTTCAATTATTTTGCAATTTGCTGGGGTGGAAGAGATTTAACAAAAGTGATATCTTTAATTTACCAATACCTGCCTACCAAAGTTAGAAATGCACATGGCCAAGGCTGGAGAAATGGCCCAGCAATTAAGAATATTGGTTGCTCTTTGATTCCCAGCACCCACATGATGATCAAAACTATCTGTAACTCCAGTTCCAGGGGATCAAATGTCCTATTCTGGCCTCCATGGGCACTGCAAGCATGGTTCAGAGATGCACGTGCAAGTAAAACATCCATACACATTAAAAAATTCAATAAAAGGAAAAAATGCATATGACCTATCTGACCATAATAGCATATGCCTGTAATTCCAGTATTCAGGAAGCAGAAACAGGAGGTCCAAGGGTTCGAGGTCACCCTTGGCTACATATAGAATTTGAAGCTAGCCTGGGTTACATGAGATCCTGTCTCAAAACACAAAACAATGGTGGCGCACGCCTTTAATCTCAGCACTCGGGAGGCAGAGCCAGGCGGATCTCTGTGAGTTCGAGGTCAGCCTGGGCTACCAAGTGAGTTCCAGGAAAGGCGCAAAGCTACACAGAGAAGTGAGTTCCAGGAAAGGCGCAAAGCTACACAGAGAAACCCTGTCTCGAAAAATCAAAAAAAAAAAAAAAAAAAAAAAAAAAGAAAAAGAAAAAAAAAAGAAAAAAAACACAAAACAAAATAATTCACAGATTCTTGTTTTTATTCATTTTACATACCAATCAGAGATCCCCCTCTCATCCCTCCTCTCACTCCCTCCTAGCATCTCTCCCCCCATGACCCACCTCTCCCATCTCCTCCTCCACAAGGGTAAGGCCTCCCATGGGGAGTCAGCAAAGCCTGGTACATTTGGTTGAGGCAGGACCAAGCCCCTCCCCACTACATCAAGGCTGAGCAAGGCGTCCCACCATAGGTAATGGGCTTCAGAAAGCCAGCTCATGCACCAGGGATAGATCTTGACCCACAGCCAGGGGCCCCTCAAATAGATGAAGCAATGCAACTGTCTCCCATATACAGGGGTTCTAGTCCAGTCCCATGCAGGTTCCACAGCTGTCAGCCTAAAATTTGTGAGTTCCTATGAGCTTGGTTCAGTTGTCTCTATAGATTTTCCCCATCATGATCTTGATGCCCCTTGCTCATATAATCCCTCTTCCCTCTCTTCTACTGGAATCTTGGAGCTCAGCCTGGTGCTTGGCTGTGGATCTCTGCATCCACTTCCATCAGTTACTGGATAAAGACTCTATGATGACAGTTAGGGTATTCACCAATATGATTAAAGGGTAGACCAGTTCAGTCGCCGTCTCCACTATTGCTAGTAGTCTAATCTGGGGTTGTTCTTGTGGGTTCCTGGCAATTTCCCTAGCACCAGGTTTCTCCCTTACCCCATAATGCCTCCCTCTATCAAGATATCTCTTTCATTGCTCTCCTATTCTGTCCCTCCCCCAGCTTGACCATCCTGTTCCTTCATGTTCTCATCCCCCATTCCCTCCCCTCTAATTATCGCCCCTTGTCCACAGTTTACTCATGGAGATCTTATCTGTTTCCCCTTCCCAAGGCAATCCATGTGTCCCTTTTAGGGTCCTCCTTGTTTCCTAGCTTCTCTGGAGCTGTGAGTTGTAGTCTGTCCTTTGCTTTATGTCTAGTATCCTTATGAGTGAGTACATACCATGTTTGTCTTCCTGAGTCTGGGTTACCTCACTAGTTCCATCCATTTGCCAGCAAATTTCATGATGTCATTTTTTTTTTTTTTACAGCTGAGTAATACTCCATTGTGTATATGTACCTCATTTTCTTTATCTATTCTTTGGTTGAGGGGCATCTAGGTTGTTTCCAGGTTCTGGCTATTACAAATAATGCTGCTATGAACATAGCAAGAGTTCTTGTGGTATGATTGAGCATCCCTTGTGTATATGCTCAAGAGTGGTATTATTGGGTCTTGAGGTAGATTGATTCCCAATTTCCTAAGAAGTAGCCATACTGATTTCCAAAGTGGCTGTACAAGTTTGCACTCCCACCAACAGTGTAGGATTGTTCCTCTTTCTCCATATCCTCTCCAACACAAGCTATCATCAGTGTCTTTGATCTTAGCCATTCTGACAGGTGTAAGATGGTATCTCAGAGTCATTTTGATTTGCATTTCCTTGATGGATAAGGATGTTGAACAATTCCTTAAATGTCTTTCAGCCATCTGAGATTCTTCTTTTGAGAATTCTCTGTTTAGATTTATAGCCCATTTTAAAAACTGGGTTGTTTGTTATTTTGATGTCTAGTTTCTTGAGTTCTTTATATATTCTGGAGATCTGTCCTCTGTCAGATGTGGGGTTGGTGAATCTTTTGCCATTCTGTAGGCTGTTGTTTTGTCTTATTAACCATGTCCTTTGCTTTACAGAAGATTCTCAGTTTCAGGAGGTCCCATTTATTAATTGTTGCTCTCAGTTTCTGTGCTATTGGTGTTATATTTAGGAAGTTGTCTCCGTGCCAATGTGTTCTAGGGTAGTTCCTAATTTCTTTTCTATCAGGTTCAGTGTAGCTGGACTTATGTTGAGGTCTTTGATCCACTTGGACTTGAGTTTTATGCATGGTGATAGATAAGGATCTATTGTAGTCTTCTACATGTTGACATCTAGTTATGCCAGTACCATTTGTTGAAGATGCTTTCTTTTTTTCCATTGTACAGTTTTGGCTTCTTTGTCAAAAATCAGGTGTTCATAGGTGTGTGGATTAATGTCAGGGTCTTCAGTTCAATTCTATTGGTCCACGTGTCTGATTTTATGCCAATACCAAGTTGTTCATTTATTTATTTATTTATTTATTTATTTATTTATTTATTTATTTATTTATTTATTTATTTATTTTTCCAGACAGGGCTTCTCTGTGTAGCTTTGCGCCTTTCCTGGAACTCACTCTGTAGACCAGGCTGGCCTCGAACTCACAGAGGTCCGCCTGCCTCTGCCTCCTGAGTGCTGGGATTAAAGACGTGCACCACTGCCTGGCTTCCAAGTTGTTTTTATTACTACAGTTCTATATTAGAGCTTGAAGTCAGGGATGGTGATGCCTCCAAAAGTTGCTTATTGTAAAGGATTGTTTGAACTATACTAGGTTTTTTGTTCTTCTCTATGAAGTTGAGTATTGTTCTTTTGAGGTCTGTGAGGAATTGTGTTGGGATTTTGATGGAGATTGAATTGAATGTGCAGATTGCTTTGGGTAAGGTTGTCATTTTTATTACATTGGTTCTACCTATCCATGGGCATGGGAACTCTTTCAATTTTTTGATATATTTTTCAATTTCTTTCTTCAAGGACTTAAAGTTCCTGTTATATAGGTCTTTCACTTGCTTAGTTAGAGTTATTTTATATTATTTTATATTATTTGTGGCCATTGTAAGGATGAAGTTTCTATGATTTCTTTCTCAGCCCATTTATCATTTGTATATAGGAGAGCTACTGATTTTTTTTTTTTGAGTTAATCTTGTATCCTGCCACATTTCTGAAGGTGTTTATCAGCTATAGGAATTCCCTGATAGAATTTTTGGAGTCACTTATATATTCTATCATATCATCTGCAAATAGTAGAAGTTTAACTTCTTCCTTTCCAATTTGTATCCCTTTGATCTCCTTTTGTTGTCTTATTGCTCTAGCTAGAACTTTAAATACTGTATTGAATAGATATGGGGAGAGTGGACAGCCTTGTCTTGTTCCTGATTTTAGTGGAATTGCTTTGAGTTTCTCTTCATTTGATTTGACGTTGGCTGTTGGCTTGCTGTAAATTGCTTTTCTTATGTTTAGGTATGTACCTTGTGTCCCTGATCTCTCCAAGACCTTTATCATGAGGGGGTGTTGGATTTTGTCAAATGCTTTTCCAGCACCAAATGAGATGATCTTGTGGGTTTTTTTCTTTCAGTTTGTTTATATGGTGGATTACATTGACAGATTTTCGTATGTTGAACCATTCCTGAATCTCTGGGATGAAGCCTACTTGATCATGGTGGATAATTTTTTTGATATGTTTTTGGATTTGGTTTGCCAGTATTTTATTGAGTATTTTTTGCATCAATGTTTTTGAGGGAGACTGGTCTGTAATTCTCTTTCTTTGTTGAGTCTTCGTAAATTCACAGATTCTTACTGGCAATTCTAGATCAAGCATGTCACTCTACACATGCACTCATGTGAAGTGTACAGTCACAGCAACAGATGGAAAGCATCCCAAATACTCACCACTAGGAGGCAGGAATAAGGGCATACATCCGTAACTGAATGTCAATCATGCAATATTTATTTGTTTACTGAAAATATCTCTTAAGTAATACTATAAGCCAGCCATTGTTCTAGGTACTTAGGATACATCAGTGAAACAATGGTAGTTTGTTGTCATGGAGCTTAGTCTGGTAAACATGAGAAAAGTTACAAAGCTGCTGAAAGGTTGCTGCAATCCTTAAGTAAGGAAACAGAGCCATCTCTGTAACACACACACACACACACACACACACACACACACACACACACACACGCTGCTAAGGGTTGAATCTGGGCTCTCATGCATGCCAGATAAGCATTCTGTTACTGAACTACAAGCTTCCTCCCCAGCTCCCCCTTGATGTAAAAACTAGATTATTAAAAACAAAAGTCAGAGGCTGAGTGTGGTGGCACACACCTGTAATCCTAGCATCCTAAAGGAAGAGGCAGGAGGATCTCAGCCTGGATCACATAGCAAGTTCCAGGCCAGTCAGAGCTACAGAGTGAGCACCTATCACAACAACACCACCAGACACATTGTGTATAAAATGTATCTTGGGATTTGAATAGAGTTGTTTTTTTTTTCCTGGAAGGAGTAATGAGAAACTGATTAGTGATGGCCCCTTGAGAAAGAGGGATGAAGGGTCAGTTTAGGAAGAGAAGAATTACTTTTTAAATTTTAAGATTTTTTTTAAAATTATATGATTATATTTCTGGTCTCCTTGCCTGCTGAGACCAAGCATTGGATCAATCAGGAGCAGGAGTTACAGGTACCAAACTCAGGTCCTCTGGAAGAGCAAGAGTTACTTGTCAGTATGTGTAAAGTTGGAAATTTCTTCCATGCTTGTCTTATCTCAAAACACAAAATAAAACGCAAAACTCAGCCAATTGCCTCCAAACTCTATCTTTAACCCTGGAGGCCAGGATTTCTCAACATTGATCCTTTGGACATTTGGGACTGGATAATTTTTGTTGCTGCTGGCTGTCATTCAGTAGCACCCCTGCCCTCTACCAGTTAGATGCCAGGAACACCACTCCCTGGTTTTGGCAACCAAAAATGTCTTCTGACATTGTAACATTTCCAAAGCCTATCTGATGGAGAACCACTGCTTTAGAAGAGCTGGGGAACCTGGGAGTGGGGATTGCTGTCCTATGAGACAGAGAAGAAAATTAAGGTTCAAAGAGGCTATCTTTTTCTGTTTGTGTGCCTGTTTTTTATTGTCATCTTTTTCAGGTATTATTTTATTTTATTACGTGTTTGTTTTCTTTTTCTTTTTGAGAGTGGTGGTGGTGGTGGTGGTATGTGCTGCATGAATGTTTGCATACTCTTGCTTTTGTGTGTGTACGTGGAGGCCAGAGGTTGATGTTAGATGTCAAACTATTGATCTCCACCTTACATTTTGATGTAGAAGCTTTTGGCAAGACTGGCTGGCCAGTAAGTATCTGGGATCTGTTTGTTTTGATCTCCTTCTGCCCTCCAGTGCTAGGGTTACAGGCAAATACCACCACACATGGCTTTTTAATGTGCGTGTTGGGGATCCAAACTCAGATCTGTAGATGTAACCAACCATCTTATTAAAATAAAAAACACAGAACCAATGTGAAAGAGAAAGCCGAGAGGTCAGAGCTCAGAGCTAAAATCTTACCTCCTGCAGTGCTCCTAGCTTCCCCAAAAGAGAGCTACTTCCTGTGTGTCTGTCTTTAAATGGTCTTTCTGTTCTGCCTTCTCATTGGTTATAAACCCAAATACATGACTACCTCGTCACTGCCTGTAAGTACCGCCCTCCAGGTCTTAAAGGTGTTTGTCTCCAATGCTGGCTGTATCCCTGAACACACAGAGATCTACCTAGCTCTTCTACCAAGTGCTGGGATTAAAGGCACGTGCCACCACCACCACCACCACGCTCTTGCTATGGCTCTAATAGCTCTGACCCCCGGGCAACTTTATTTATTAACATACAATGAAAATCACATTTCAGTACAAATAAAATACCACCATACAGATCTTCACGTCTGTACAGCAAAGGCTTTATTCTCTGAGTCGTCTTTCTAGTCTTTTCTTTTTTTGAGCAGGGTCTCTTGCATCTCAAGCTAGCCTAGAACTTACTGTGTAGCTATTTAAAGGTAACCTTGAACTTCCAATTCTTCTGCTTGTGTCTCCCAAGTGTAGGCATTACAGGCTACATTATTTACTTTTCTGTTGCTGTGATAAAACACCACGACCAAAGCAACTTATAGAAGGAAGGAATCATTTTGGTTCTGATTGCAGAGGGATAAGGGTCCATCAAGGCAGGAAGGCCTAGCCACAAGCAGTAAGCAATGGCAGGATCAGGAAGCTAAGAGATCACATCAGGAAGCAGAGAGTGTGAACTGGAAGTGGGGTGAGGCTCTATACTCTTATATGTCCCCAATGACATGCTTTCTCCAAGGCCACACCTCCTAAATCTACCCATACAGTGCCACCAACTGGAAACCAGGTGTTCAAATGGAGGACATTTCTCATTCAAACCACCATATTCCACTCCCTGGCCCTATAGGCTCATGGTTATATAATGCAAATGTATTTAGTCCAGCTACAAAGTCCTCATTGTCTTTAACATAAAAAAAAATTCTGTTTAAAAGTACAAAGCCTCTTCTGAGACTCAAGGCAATCTCTTAATTGTAACCCCTTGTAAAATCAAAAAGCAAATTACACACCTCCAACAGACAATGGCAAGACTATATATTACTACTCCAAAAAGGGGGAATCAGGGCATAGTGAGGAAAAACTGGACCAAAGCAAGACCAAAACCAAGCCTGGAAAACTCTAAATCATATAGCTCTATGTCACTATAAAAGGCTTAGATGGCTCTGCCCCTCCTGGCTTCTCAGAGCCCTCATGAGGGGCTCTACCACATGTTGCCTGGCCTCCACAGTGTCTAAAACCACAGAGGAAGAATCCTCAATCCTTTCACTCTCAAGTCCTTCATGTTTATAAAGCTGGCACCATGTGGAGGACATTGCCAAGTTCAGTTGCAAGCATGACGTGAACTCTGGCCCTCTTGGATCACATTAGCAGCAGCTTTTTTTTTTTTTTTAAATTCAGTTGTTTTCTAGATGCAGAAAACACCCCAGACTTTCAGAATTCAGAAGCTTAAATGGGTGAGATCTTGGCCTGAGGGTACCCTTCTACTTGTTCTGGTGGAGAGCAGACCCCTCCTTAATGATACTAAACTTTTCAGTAATCACAGTCTCTTCCAACATATATCTTGACTGTAACATTAAGCTTCCCGGTGCTCTTTTTCTTTCCAAACTGTACATTTATATTTCATTCTGCTCTATTGCTCTTTTCCATTGCATACCTGCATAAAATTATCAATAAAAAAAAACCAGCCATACCATAGACTCAACATTATATAGCCTTGACATTTCCTTCACTGAAGAAATTAGTCCATTGCTGTTAAATTTAATCTCAGGCAAGTTCTCAAGACACTGGCAAAAGTCTGCCAGATTCTTTGCCCAAATAGCACAGGAATTGCTTCTAACTCAGTTTCTAATATTGTTCCTCTCTGAAACCCATGGAGCTTGGGCCTCCAGAGTCCATATTGCTCTCTGTACTATTGTCTTCCAGGGTTCTACCAGAATAGCCCTTTAAACTCTGCTTGTAGCATCCAACCACTTTCTAGCCCGAGATTTCAAAGTCTCCCACCTTTCTCTGAAAAGTGACATGGTCAGGTTCTTCACAGCATCAACCTCCTCTCTGGTAGCAACTTCTGGATTAGTTACCTTTCTGTTGCTGTAACTAATACATTATGATGAATACAACTCACAGAAGGAAGAGTTGGATTGGGCTTATGACTCCAGAGGGATCAAATTCATTATGTCAGGGAAGCAAAGCAGCAAGTGGCAGACATGTCATTAGAAGCAGGAAGCCGAGAAATCACATGTTTAGCTGCAATGCATGTCCCCAAGGATGCAACTCTTCCAACAAGGCCAGACCTCCTAAACCTCACCAAACAATGTCACCAAATGGGGACCAACTGTTAAAATGCCTGCACTTACAAGGGGACATTTCTCTTTCAGACCATCACATAAGCATGGGCCATCACACTCAGTTTACTGATGCAAACTTTTAAATACATAGTGCTCCACTGTAATTTTCTACCTTCTAACAATCTAGCAATATGCAAGTGTTGGTACAGAAGCAGGACAAATAGGTTTCTTTTGAAACTTGTCCAGTTGTAATGCTTTAGCTATACTGAGTTATTTCAAAGGCATTGAGTTAGCCAGCACACAATCACTTAAGAGAATAAATGAAACCACCTCTTTTTTTTTTTCACCAATCATTCAAAAGTTTATTTTTAATGTTAGTTTTGGAGGCATAATGGAAACCATCTCTTTTAAGAACTTGAAGGAGAGACTGGGGAGATGGCTCAGCTGGCATAAGTGCTTGTTGCCCAAACCCCAAAACCGGAGATTTATTCTCAGAACCCACAGTGGAAGGAGAGGACCAATCCACAAAAGTCGTCCTCTGACTTCCACATGCTGCAGCAGGGTGTGCATGCCCACACACAGTAGGAAGCTGAGAGATCACATCCTTAATTGCAGGCATGAACTACAGAAGGGCAGGGAAAGATGGAGAGCATAGGAGTACTAGTAAACTGGAAGTGGGGTGAGATTATGAACTCTTAGGCCATAAACACTTAGTCCCCAGTGGTATATTTCCTCCAGCAAGGCCACACTGCCTAAACCCCCCAAAACAGTGCTACCAACTGGGACTAAGTGTTCAAATGCCCAAGCCTATATATACACAACATACACACAGTAGTAATAAATAAACTAAATTAAATAAAAAAGAATTAAAGGGAAACTCACTAAATAGATACATGGTGTCTGAACAATTCATTAAGCAGGTTAGATTATCAACTCTCTTGCTTTGTTTCTAATATCCACTGTGCCCTCCAACACTTGGAGTTGGCTCAGCTTGCTTTTCCAGTTGGATTATCACTCATCATTAGGGTATGACTCAGCCTTCTCATTCTTTTGTATCACATTGTGCCCAGTGTAGTTCCCAAGGATGTTTACAATGAAGGTACTCAGCAAGATATGGACAGAACACAGTCTTGGATCTGGGACACAGATGGAAACAGGAGTGTAGATGTAACCTCTTTTTAAATAAGAAACACAGAGACGATTCAGAGATGAAAACCAAGAGGTCAGAGCAATAGCTAAGAGCTGAGATAAAAAACCTTACCCTTCACTGCCGCTGCTGTCCTACCTCTCCGCAAGAGACCTACTTCCTGTGTGTTTGTGCTGTTTATTGACTTTCTGTTCTGCCTTCTCATTGGTTGCCAACCCAACCACATGACCTCCTTATCACTGCTCATCTGTACAGACCTCCAGGTCTTCTATGGTTGGTATTGAGATTAAAGGTGTGTGTCTCCATGCTGGCTGTATCCTTGAGCACACAGAGATCCCCTAGCTCTGCCTCCCAAGGTGGCTGGTTCTTTCTGTATTTCCCACCTGCTTGTTTGTGTGGCCTCCTTTAGAGTCCGGAGTCCTCTGTTTTTCACAGCTGCCTCCCTCAGTCCTACAGTGAAACCTAGTGCTTGCTAGCTTGAGTGAACAGCTTGCTAAGAAGAGGGCATTCCCAGGATGCAGTGGCCTATCAAAGGAGAGATCTCTAGCTTTGACGCTTCTGGGAGGGTAGATGAGGGGCCGAGCATGAGGAGAACTAATATAAACAAGAGCACCACCATCGCCCAGTTTCTGCTATGGCTTGCTATTTGCTCTGACCCCCAGGCAACTTTATTTATTAACATACAAATAAAATCACATTTCAGTACAATTAAAATATCACCATACAGGAGGGTACCGTTGACAACCAAGGACTTTGAAAATATGAACTTTAGGGGCTGGAGAAATAGTTCAATGGTTAAGACCACTGGCTGCTTTTCCAGAGGTCCCAGATTCAATTCCCAGTACTTACAAGGTGACTCTCAACCATCTGTAACTCCAGTTCCAGGGGATCTGACTCTCTTTTGGCCTCTGTGGGCACCAGGTACCCCACTGGTGCACAGGCATACATGTGGGCAAACCACTCAGACAAAATAAATAAATAAAAAGTAAAAAATAACTTTAATGTGGCATTTCCTCCAAGCCTCTAATATGTTACTTGGCCTTGGAGGCTGGCCAAAGAAATAAAGGAGGCAGGTTACATTGGCCAGGAAGGGCTTTGCTATGTTGCGTGCAAGCATCACAAAGACCAAGTAGTGGAGCCAGCCTTAGTAGTTCACAGTGGTGGGACTGGCAGACCCATACCAGGCAGTGGCAGGTTAATGTGATTAGTGCCATGATAAGGTATTCTGGGGCCCTAAAGGGGTTGTAAGGACTTTCTGGAAGAAATGACATAAAAGCTAGGCCTGAAAGTTTGACAGGTTTGTGCCCATCTTTTTTCTTTCATGCATTTGGCTCTGTCTAGCCATTCTGGTACAGAGATCAAATGGAGTCCGGAGTCCTCTGTTTCTCACAGCTGCCTCCCTCAGTCCTACAGTGAAACCTAGTGCTTGCTAGCTTGAGTGAACAGCTTGCTAAGAAGAGGGCATTCCCAGGATGCAGTGGCTTCTGTGAGGGTAGATGAGGGGCTGAGCATGAGGAGAACTAATATAAACAACCCCTCTGGAGAAGGCTGAGAAGAGGGTAGACAAGCAGGTAGGATCTACAGGGGCTCCTAATCCACAGAGCCATACATCTTTATCAGGAATAGAACGTTTTAGATGGAGTCAGTAGCTGTTAGAAACCACGGACAGAGGAGCATTTCTGGACTGAATCCCTTGGGGGAAAAGGAGGGAGAGGGTCACAGAGCCCCGGTGAAATCGTTTTCCAACACTGCAAAGTGCCTGCTCTACAGGTCCAGAGGAAGAGAAAGTGTCAGTTATAGGCACCTTTGAGCAGGATGGGAGGCGTTGGGGAAGATTTCCTGCCACTGACCAGCAAAACCTGCAGCTATCAGAGGTGGGGAGAGACAGTGGGACAGAAGAGGCTAGAGGGTGGGGAGGAGGACGACGACGATGACAAGGGACTAGAGGGGAAAACAAAACAAAGCACAGTGCAGAAGGTGAGCGAACAGCAGGGTTCAGAGTTCATCTCATCTGCAGAGTTCAGCCCCGAGGGATGGCACTGCCTCATGTGGTCCAAAGGCCGGAAGGAACTGAGGCGGAGTCCCTGAGGATGACTGTGGAGAGAGTAGATGGTTATGCATTACACAGGACCCCTGGGGGCCGAGAGAGCTGGAGTGCAGAGAGATAGAAGTGAGCTCTTAGACGTCGTCAGAGAGACTGCAAAACAGCTGTGCACCTTGGTGGGCTACACCAAAAGTGGCCAAGGGGAGAAGCAGGACCATACAAGTCCATCAAGTCCATCACTCTCAGGGAAAAACCAGGCTTAGTGAAGGCAGGAAGTAAAGGTGTGTGTGTGTGTGTGTGTGTGTGTGTGTGTGTGTGTGTGTGTGTGTGTTCCTTCTCCTGAGTCTGCTCCTGGAAGTATATAGGCTAAGGGGGACATAGAAGCCAGAGCAGGGGTGGGGGGTGGGGCCCAAGGACAGAAGGCAGGCGTCTGAGATGGTCTGGTCTGGGGGACAGGAGGCAGGGTTGGCTGGCCTCCGTTCCCAGAGCCCCTTCTGAAAGTCTGTGGGTACTGTCTTGACCCACCAGAGTCTCCTGGCTGTTGGCTGAACTCCGTGCTGATTCTAGGGGAACGACACGGGAAAGCGTCCGGACAAGGAATCAGTGGCCTTTACCTTGAGTGGGAAACTGCTGCCCAGTCTATGAGGGCCTAGGCCTCTCTGAGTTGACTTTGGACCCAAATCTAGAACCCCCAGGCCCTGCCTTCTCACTGTGCGATCTCGGTCCCTTGGGAGGTTTCCAGGTTCCCTTTTCAGAAGGGCAGGCCTGCCTGTCCTGGGAAGCATACCCAAGGGTGTCTCCTGAAGCACAGATTAGTGACAAGGCAGAAACTGCAGGAACTCCAGATTCTTTGGGGGACCTCGCAGGGTACAGGCGGCCTGGGCCTGCTCCACCACCAGGGGACGCCTGCAGCCCTGCAGGCGGTCGGGAGCCTGAGTTGGTGGGGTGGGGACTGCGGGTGCGGTCCCCTACTCGGCCCAGCAAGAGGTGGCCAGCCCGCAGGGCTCAGAGGCCCTGCGGGGGCGGGGCGAGGCCGGCGGGGGCGGGGGTAGGAGCTCGCCGGGCGGGGCGGGGGTGGGCGCCCTGCTCCCCCTCCCTCCTTCCTTTTCTTTCTTTCTTTCTCCGCTTCTCGCTCTCTTTCTTTGCCTCGGCAGCTGGCCGAGGGGGCGGTCCTTGCAGTCTTTGTTGCCGGAGGAGCGAGTGCAGCTGCCAGCCGGCCAGAGTCGGGACCTGGACCTTGGGAGCTGCATGCGGCCAGGCGGTCCTGAGTCGGACCCCGGCCCCGGCTAGGACGCAAAGGCGACAGACGAAGGCGTGCGCTAGGGGTCGTCCCGCGGACACCCCACTCTGGCTGGCCATGCGCGGTGGTACGAGTCTCCTCTTGATCCTGTGCGCTCTGGCGTCCGACGTCCCGGGACCTGCATCAGGTGGGTGGCTGAGCCTCTGGGACCCGCCTGACCCTGCCACCCTCCCCGCATCCCCAATCGCTTCTCTGTGCACCCTGTGCTGGATGGGCTCCTCCTAGGATTACTAACGGGCCAGGGTCGGGTAGGCAGATTAGCGAAGCTGTACCCACCGGGAGCCATCCCTCAGTCTGCGCCTCAGTTGGCGTCCGGGACTTTCTCCTGGAGCGAGCTTGCACTCTTCGGGCTCCAGCTTCCCAGCCGCGCGTGCAGCGATGCGCGCACCTCTCCGTAGAGAGCGCTCCTCGGATGGGGCTGGACGAATCCTGAAGGACTCTTGTTTGTCACCCTCTGCTTTGGGTGACTCTCCTGGAAAGCAAGCTGGCTAGGACACTGTCGGGGACCGCGCCAAGTCGCAGGTCTGCTGGGTTGCGTCGCCGCGCCTCCCAGCTTGGCGGCGCGGGGGTCCGAGTCCCCACCGCCCTTGCATTTCCTGCCTCCCCCTCCCCCAAGTGTTGAAGGCACAGGGAGGAGAATGGGGAGCCGGAGCTTCTTCCTCCGCCCTGGGTTAACTCTCCCAGCCCCGCCCGCCCGGCCGGCCTCAGACGAGCCTCTGGCGAGCGTCCAGGCTCTTGTTTGGCTGCGACCTGCGTTGCAGCGCGCTTCTGGAGAGTCCGGAGCAGCCCGCCTGGGAATATGCGAGTCAGGGATGTGAGAGACCCCAGGCTTTGTGCTTAGGTAGCTCCAGGTCGGCTGGGGGCTGGTCAAGTATTAGGGAATGTATCTGCAGGTGAGGGATTCAAGGGTATTGCCAGGTAGATGGATTGGAGGGATGGATGAACTCTGGATGGACTGGACCAATATGGAGCGGGCAGGAGTGACCTCGAGGAAAATCTGCCCTGGGCGGGGTTAGGCTACTTGCCTTCCTGGTGCAGATACTGTATCTGTGGGCCCCGAAAGTCAGGAACATTTAAACCACTGAGCGTAATGGCTGGGAGAGCACTGTTTTAGGGTTGATCTAACAGTAACCTTCAGGAAGGCGGTGTGCGGTGTGTGTGTGTGTGTGTGTGTGTGTGTGTGTGTGTGTGTGTGTGTGTAAAATCATTTAGTGAGCACCTACTAGGACCCAGCCTTACTCTTACTCATTCTTATTTCTCACCATCTCTTAGTAAACCTGCAAGAAAGCTGACACGCATAAAAACCTCTTCTGTGAGGAAACAGGTTCAAAGACTAGTGTGAACTGCTAGTGAGGGCGGTGGAAAGAGAGGGCAGAAACAGGCTCTTGGGAAGTGTGTGCGGTCAGGGAGAGGTGCGCCTTTTAGGATTTTTATGAGGACCGAAATAGTGAAGGTCAGTTGCTTACTGCTGGGCAGTAACTGCCATGCCGTGGCCATTATCTTTATTACTCTTCTAGACAGACTCCATTGGATTTCAGGATGCTTTGGTGAGTCCTGCTATTTGGACTTGTTGCCTGGGGTACCAGCAGGCCAGGCACCCTCCCTTCACTAATCTGGGGACCCCACCAGGGCTGAGTGTGTGTCTCTGGAATCCCTCTAGATCTGTAGTGTGGGGCCCTGCTGTTTCTGCTCTCAGGATCTCTGACTCTGAGGCTGTGAACCTCTTTGTCTCTCTCTTTTTTTTTTTTCTAAGCCTGGACTCTTGCCACTGAATGGTACCTCAAAGAGCATGTCCTAGGCTCACTTTTAGAAAAATGTATACTATCTTTTTTTTTTTTTTTCTTCATGGACTCCCGGGGTGCCAGGCTCAGTCCTGACTGCCCCATTCCCTCACACAGGCCGTATTTCCCTCTGCATTGCTTTGCAAGCCCCGGTGTCTATGTGCTGTGGTGCTCCGGGTCATTTGAAGGGCTGGATTGTAATTTAGGTTCTTGATAGGGAGGTGAGGGTTAGTCCAAGGTTGGCATTTCTCTGGCAGAATCCCTGACGTGAGAGTTGTCACCTAGGAGTGATATGAAGAGTCTTTATCACCGGAGTGTGTGTGGTGTGGCAGGTGCTCAGTCCCATCAAGGCAGCAGACCTTCTGACCTGGCAGAACACTTGGCCATGAGCCACCGGCACCCTGTCAGCTGGTGCCAGCTGCTATTTCAAGGGAATTTCAGCTCTGATGATCTGCTTTCCCTGTAGGTCCACGTTGGTGAATGTATTTGAACCTGCAATTATGTCTCACGGCCACTAGGTGCTGATGGTTTTTGGCCACCAAAGTCTTTACCTGGGTCTTCCTGTAGGGAAGGCATTACTGAGAATTACTTATCTTTCAGTTCATCGTGCTTATCTTTAAGATGATTTAAGGTTGGAGAGATGGCTCTCATAAGATGCTTGCCGAGCAAGGTTGAGGACCTGAGGTTTTCAATGGGCTGTCTCTGATGAAGATCTCATCCTAGCCAATCCCAGTCTAAGCAAGCGGTGTCTCCTTCCTTTGCTTGGACGTTCTCTATACTGGGCCAGGGTGGGCACATACGCATGCGGTAAGGGGGGCTGTGGATGCCTTGTGCCAACCTCTCTATTTTGAGTGGTTTTTTTTTTTTTTTTTTTTTTTTTTTTTTGCATTTCCCTGGACTTTGGAACCCCAAATGATCCCAAACGGCTAGTAGCCGAGGGCACTATGAATACACCAGGTACTGTGAACCCGGCATTTCATAACAGTAATGAGCAAACAAGGCTGGTGGAGAGACTTTTTTTTTTTTAAAGGAACAATGGATTCTTAGCCTGTTTATTGCTTTTCTCAGTTTGGTTAGAGATGAAGTTTTTTATTGAGTGATGGTGGCTAACAGGCAACCTATGTATACTCAGCCTCAGTACTGGGAACAGTAGTAAGCAGTGGGGACAGAGACCGATGGGGAACACAGGTCCTCCAAAGAGGACTTCCGGCTTTCCTCCAGCCACTTTTGACAGGTGGAAATTTAGGTCTGATGTGTGTAGATGACAAGATTTCAAGGAAAAGTGGGAATTGAAATTTTTGTGTAAAGATCATATAATTCTTAAACACTGGAAATTGACTAATTTTTTTTTTCAATATCTGTGCCAATAAATAGAAACAGGCCTATAGTCTCTGGTCAAGGGGTGGTAGTCTCAAAATACTCTTATTAGGACGCCAGGGTAGTAAGCATGCTATCTCCCAAAAGAACCCCTGGAAAGATATGATTACACAGTATATGCATCTTGGGACTCTGGAGCCTAAGACTTACAGAATAGCAGTCTGTGGGTTAGGTCCTAGGTGCCTGTAGCTTTTCAAAGCTCTGTAGGTAACTGGTCAGTTAGCTAAGTTCACTCCCAGTGGGAGATTTCCACACTTCCTCAGAGTCCAGTTCCCTGAGGCTTTTGCTAAAAAAAAAAAAAAAAAAAAAAAAAAAAATGAAGCTTCCTCATCCTCTTTCTTGGAGATGCTGATTCAGTGAGTCTGGGATGGGGCCTGGGAATTTGTTTTTAAGAAAGTCTTGTCCAGGAAGTCTGGGAACTCTTTGCACTTACCACCCCTGAAGTTCATTGATTGGAAATACTTGCTCAGAGCTACACAGCAGTTCTTCCCAGGTCACTCGTCCCATGACTCTCAGAGAAGGCACTTGCTAGCAGGGCAGCCATGGGCAGAGGGCAGTGTCTTTTTTTTTTCTTTATTAAGAAATTTTCTACTCATTCCACATACCATCCACAGATTCCCCCCTCCTCCCTCCTCCCACCCCTTCAGCCCTCTTTCCCAAGCCACCCCGCATCCCCCAAATCGAGGACTCCCATGGGGAGTCAGCAGAGCCCAGCACACTGAGCCTAGGCAGGTCCAAGCTCCTTCCCACTGCACCAAGGCTGTGCAAGGCGTCATACCACAGGCACCGGACTCCCAGAAGCCTGGAGGGCAGTGTCTTGAGCAGAGGCACACCACTGGCATGTGAGGGGCACCCTGCATGAGTTCTGGCAGCAGACAGAGGGAGGATTTGGTTCTGTAACAAGGCCACAGTCAAGCCTCTGAGTAGACTTGACTGTGCCAACTTGGCAGGTGGTAGCAAAGAGAGTTCAGAATATATCTGCAGGACACTTGAACCAGAATATTTCTGTGGACCTGAGGGGTCACTGCTATGAACAGCCAGATATCTAAGGAGTAGTACCTGGACTGGATGAAACCTCAGTGAATCAGAGCAGTAAGTTTCCTCGCTGTGCCTGGAGTTCAGGCACTTCAGAGAGGGGTAGGGCTGGAGGACAAGAGCAGGGACCCAGAGCACCAATGTAGGCAGGTGTGCACAAGAGGATTTGTTTTGTTTTTGTTCTGTTATTGTTGTTTTGAGAGTCTTAAATAATCTAGTCTGGACTCAACCTTCTTATGTAGCTAAGGATGACCTTGGATTTCCAATCCTCATTCCTTCCCTTCCCAAATGCTGGGATCTATGTATGTCACCAGGACAAGTTTTGGCAAAGTTAGTGATTGCCAAAGGTCTTCATATATATGCTGCTCATCACTATACCATCCAAGCCGTACCCTCAGCCCTCTGAGATTTCTTTTGAAGCCTAGTTATTAACTTCTAGGAAATGTATCTCATCAAATTTCTTTGTATTGACGGTGGGGAACACAGACTTCTGATGTGATGTTACTGAGAAGCCATTTGGGAAATGGGGTCAGGTCTCAATTTTCTCACTCTCAGTGTGTGGTTATAGCCCACTTTACCACTCTGAGCTCTTGTTTGCTTTCTGACCTGGAAAGTAGTCTGACACACCTTATTCTTGGTGCCCTAACCTAGAGTCTTCAGCCTAAGGGACCACAAGTCCCAGGAAGCTAGGAACCTGGATTGGAAAATATTACATCTACAGTTTTTTATAACTTCAAGTGATATTTAGCATAAAGATATTTTTCTTTAATTATGAATATGGCCAACACATTTAAATTATAGAGTGTGAATATTTAGTTTTGAACATTACCAGGGAATTCCAGCATTACCACATGAGTGTGGAGGCCAGAGGATGGCCTTGGGTGCCATCTTTAGGAATACCGTTCACCTCCATTGAGAAGGTGTTTATCATTTTCCTGGAGCTTACCAATTTAGCTGGGCTGTCTGGCCAGCAAGACCCAAGGGTCCTCCTGCCTCTACCTCTCCAATTCTGGGATTACGAGCATGCATCACCCGGTGGCCTGGGTTTTTATATGGCTTCCGGGGACTGAACTCATGTTTGCAGGGCAAGCACTTTACTGACGGAGCTATCTTCCTCAGCTCCACAAGTAGTTTTTTTGTTTCTTAACTTAAAAAAAAAAGATTTAAGCCGGGCGGTGGTGGCGCACGCCTTTAATCCCAGCACTCGGGAGGCAGAGCCAGGCGGATCTCTGTGAGTTCGAGGCCAGCCTGGGCTACCAAGTGAGTTCCAGGAAAGGCGCAAAGCTACACAGAGAAACCCTGTCTCGAAAAACCAAAAAAAAAAAAAAAAAAAAAAGATTTAGCTGGGGGGTGGTAACTCGTGCCTTTAATCCCAGCACTTGGGAGGCAGAGACAGGTGGATCTCTGTGAGTACAGGCCAGCCTGGTCTACAGAGTGAGTTCTAGGACAGCCAGCTGGCTACACAGAGAAACCCTGTCTGGAAAAACAAAAAACAAAACAATAACAACAACAAAATATTTATTTTATTTGTGTATGCTAAGTGTATGTGTGTGTAGTATGTGTGTAGGAGTCTGAAGAGGCCAGAAGAGGGTGCTGGATCCCCTGGAACTGGAATCACAGATGTTTGTGAGCTGCTGGGTACTGGGAACTGAACCCAGGTCCTCTGTAACAGCAGTATATACTCTTTTTTTTTTTTTTTTTTTTTTGGTATTTCGAGACAGGGTTTCTCTGTGCAGCTTTGTGCCTTTCCTGGAACTCACTCTGTAGTCCAGGCTGGCCTTGAACTCACAGAGATCCACCTGGCTCTGCCTCCCGAGTGCTGGGATTAAAGGTGTGCGCCACCACCACCCGGCCCAGTATATACTCTTAACTAAGGAACCTTCTCTCCAGCCCCACATAAGTTTTCTTGTCTCACTGACGCAGATTCTTTGAAATAAACCTTAATGTTCATTACTGCTTCAAAATCACTACACCATTGTTAGACCTTGCTTAATGATCTGGTGAATGACCACACAGTTCTGCGCTTCATTTTCAAGGTTATCTTGATAGCTGTATTTCCATACAGTGGACTTTCTTGGTCTTCCTTATATCTTATGCATTTACAAACATTTCTCTGAGAAGGGGTGCCTGGGAAATAAATAAACAAGCAAACAAATAAACAATGTGAAGAATCTTTTTCCTTTCTGGTCAGTGTAAGAGGACGGAGTGATACAGAGAGTGATTTTCAAACCCTGAGGGCTTGAGCTGAGTGAGGTCTTTGGACAGTCTTCAGCTCAGGAGCCCTTGCTTCACATGGACTCTTTCCAAGAGAGAAGTCAGGGATGCTCCACTGAGACAGGAGTAGAAAAGCACCAGAAAGCCCCATCTGGGTGGTCCTTCTCCCCATCCCGGGAGGCCAGTACACACTTGCACATCCCACAGGCATCTGAAGACACATTTTCTAATCCACGAGGCTAGTAACAATTCTAACAACGTCTGCTGAGTCCAGTGGGCTAGGCACTGCTGTGTGTAGGGTGGCTCAGTACATTCAGTCCTCAGAACAGCCCCTGATTACATGTAGGTTCTGTTGTTATTCTCATCTACACATTCATTCAACAAATATTTCCTAAAAAACGACTAAGTTCCAACCACTTCTAGAACTTGAAAAAAATTTCTTCAGCAAATAATATGAAGATTCTCACCTTCTTGGAAGTGATGATATTGGAAGGAGAGAGAAAACAAAGGGACACATAATAAAAAAAAAAGTTAAGCGATGGGGTGTATCGTCATTGCTGGGGGGGGGGGAAATAAAGCAGGAAAAGGGGGACAGAGAAACCCAGTGAGTCACAATACTAAAATCAAATGGCCAAGAGAGACCTCACAGAAAGATGTTTGAACAAGGGCTTGAAGGAGGCTGTCATGCGTGAACCATGTCAGAAACAGACACAATGCAGGAGGTGACATCAAGTTTGTTGGCTGTAATTCACCGACCATTCCCTGCTTCACTCGGTGCTCATGGTCCTCAGCAACCAGGTTTGCTGTGTGCGTGGTGGATGTGCACTCGTTAATGTATGTGTGTACACTTGTCTATGTATTCACGCACGTGGAGGTCACAGGTGGCTACTGTCTTTCTTCAGTTGCTCCCCACCTTAAGAGACAGAGCTTTTCACTGAACTCAAAGCTTGTCCATTCACCCAGTCTGGCTGGTCAATGCCCTTAGGGACCTGCCTGTCTTCATACTCCTTTCCTCAGAGTTGGGGTTACAGGTATGTGCCACTTCACCTGGCATCATATGTGGGTTCTGGGGATCCAAACTCAAGTTCAAACTGTTGTGCAGTGGTCTCCTAACCAACTGAGTCTTCTCTCCAGCCCACAATTTTTTTTTTTTTTTTTTTTTGAGACAGGGTTTCTCAATGGAGCCTGTCCTGGAACTCACTTTGTAGACCAGACTGGCCTCGAATTCACAGAGATTCACCTGCCTTTGCCTCCCAAGTGCTGGGATTAAAGGCGTGCGCCACTGCTGCCCAGTGAAATAGGTTATTTTATTCTTTTATTTTTTAAAATGTGTGTGTGTGTGCGTGTGTGTGTGTGTGTAGCATGTATGTACATGTGTAGAGGTCAGAGGGCAACCTCGGGTGTCATCTTAAGGGCTACTGTCCACCTCCTTTGAGACATGGTCTCTTTTTGGTGTGGACCTCAACGATAGGCTAGAATAGCTGGTCAGGAAGCCTGTTTTCCTGTCCGCCTGTCCAGTTCTGGGATTACAGGCCACCACACTTGGTTTCCAAAACCTTGGTTTGGGGGATTGAACTTGGGTCCTTGTGCTTGCATGCCAAGTTCTTTACCAACTGAGCCATCCCTCCCAGTCCCTGTTCTCATCTTAATTACTAATGTTAACTCTCTGCTGGCACATTACACTTTGTACAATAATGTCTAAATGTTACAGAAAAGGTTAAAGAGGCATCCAGCTTCAAAGTGGGACCAAATTAGTTTCATGAACTGCAGGACCACAACTCCCAGAGCTGTTCAGGGTTCAGAGTTAGCAAATACAGGTCCAGGTGGCAGAGGTCTTGAGTGTCAATTTGAAGGGGAGCATCTGTCCCTGACAGGAAAACAAAACAAAACAAAACAAAACAAAACAAAACAAAACAAAACAAAACAAAACAAAACAAAACAAAACAAAACAAAACAAACTTCTTGATCTGAAGCCCCAAGATAGGTGAAGGTCCCTCACCATGGCAGTTTTTGTAGACAAGGCTCATGACCTACGTGGTGGTAGGTTAGTGTGCCTGCTACATCTCAATCTTGGGGATCCTTTGAAGTTCAAAGTGAGAGGATTCCATCTGGTCTAAAACATGTCTGGTGTTTCTGGTATTATTTTGGTATAGCCACATGTTTCTTTTTTTATTGGCACACATAAGTTACAGTTAGTCCTCACGATGGGCTGGCAATAGCAGTTGTTCACTTGTATAAACAGGAGGTAGAGTCATTCTCTTTTGACACTTTACTCAAGATGGTGGGACTCTAGGTGAAGACTGTTGGACTAACTGAGGGCCAGGTTTGGCTTGAAAACTGCTGCTCTGACAACATGGTACTTCAGAGTAGAGGGGAAGAGAGATGATGGAAGACAGAGGGAAGAACAGTTCAAAATCCTGAGGTGGGGACACATCTGGCCTGCTGAGGGACATCAAGGGACTGGGGGGTCCAGGAGAGGGAAGTAAGGAGTAGGTGGAGATGAGACTGGAGAAGTCTCCTTGCCTAGGGCCTCATGGGCCAGTGCTGTGAGGTTATTTTATGTTTTAAGTCAGATGGGAGTAGCTGCAGTATTATGAGCAGAGTGAGATCGTGAGTCCTTCTGGTTGCCATGCTGAAAATGAGTTGACAGAGGGCTCCTGAGGTGTAAGCAGGGAGACAGATGAGTTAAAAGTCACTGTAAGAAGCCGGGCGGTGGTGGCTCATACCTTTAATCCCAGCACTCGGGAGGCAGAGGCAGGTGGTTCTCTGTGTGTTTGAGGACAGCCCGGACAGCCAGAACTGTTACATAGAGTAACCCTGTCTTGAAAAAAAAAACACTAACTACAAAAAGTTCCTGTAGGAATTCAGACAGAGAAACTGAGGCATGGAGTGATGAAATAGCAAAGCTGGTAAGAAGCATAGTGAGGGGTTTAGTTTTGCTCTTCTGAGATAGGGTGCTGTTATGTGGTGGGGACTGCCCTCCTACTTCCTACGTGGTCTCAGTCTCTTGAAACTCCTCAGTGCTTGGGATTACAAGCATGCCTCACAATGCCTAGCCATGGAGGGATCCTGACCCCAGCTGTCATTTCTTAGCTGTCCCCTTCTCTCTTTCCTGGTGATCATCTAGTACAGTAGTTCTCAGTCTGTGGGTTACAACCCCTTCGGGGTCAAATGACCCTTTCACAGGAGTCGCCAAACACCATTGAAAAACATAGATGTTTACATTATGATTCATGACAGTAGCAAAATTACAGTTATGAAGTAGCAATGAAAATAACTTTATGGTTGGGTGTCATCACCACATGAGAACCTGAATTCAAGGGTTGCAGTATTAGGAAAGCTGAGAACCACTGGTGTAGAACTTTGAGTCTGCCTTGGACCTGAATGCTGCTTTCTCTCTGCAGGTCTTACAACCAAGGGCCGGTCAGCTTTGGATATCGTGCACCCAGTGCGGGTGGATGCTGGAGGCTCCTTCCTGTCCTATGAGCTGTGGCCACGGGTACTGCGCAAGCGAGATGTGTCTGCCACCCAGGCCTCCTCCGCTCTCTACCAGCTGCAGTACCAAGGGCGGGAGCTGCTCTTCAACTTGACCACCAACCCTTATCTCCTGGCACCCGGCTTTGTGAGTGAGATCCGGCGTCGCAGCAGCCTAGGACACATGCATATCCGAACCCGTGTCCCCACCTGCCATTTGCTTGGTGACGTGCAGGACCCAGAGCTGGAAGGCGGCTTTGCAGCCATCAGCGCCTGTGATGGCCTAGTGAGTTCTCTGGGATCCATGTCGGGGAGGGCCTGGGGTTGGCATGACATTGACTCTGCCTGGTGGCTTTTTGGTCAATATACCTTTCCTCTGCCAGCGTCTGTGTTCACGAGGGAAACAGAAATGACAGTGCAGACCTCCTTGTTCTGAAGGACAGAACGTTTGAAAGTTTTATGTGAGCCAGATGCCAGTTGGCCTTGGTTTTTGTCAAGGTTTGGACCCAATCCTTGAACTTCTGAAAATGTCCCAGAGACTCTCATATGGAAGAGAGCTTGCAGAGGCCAAGAAAGCCGTTGGGTGCTTACTTCTCTGGGGTGTCGGTGATGACGGAATCTCTGCAGACTCTCTTAGGCACGCGCCCCTTGCCTTTAGCCTTGCAGCCCAGATTAGGAATCCCCTGAAACCTCTCTCTTCCTACCTCTGTCAGCCTCTAAGACAGTTCTGCCACTGCTGCAGCCCTAATTGCCTGTGGGGTTCCACTACCAAAGACTAAATGAGCTTCCACACCAGGCAGCATCTGTCTGCTTTCTGAAACATCAAGCACCCTAGGGTGTATAGCCGGACTGGGGGTGTGCACACACAACAACCATCCACGGCTTTCAGAGGGCTCTTGGCCAAAATGGCTCAGGTGAAAACTATGGGACCAGCAAAAGGCACTATGAGCTGCGGAATGCCTAGGCTTGGAGGCCTATCAGTAACATATTCTGGTTTAGGAGCCCATGCCTGCTTCTCAGGTTCAGTTCCTCTCTTTGAGCCTGCCTGGCAGCTGGGCAGAGATCTCCTTCCCATTCTGTAGATTAAGAAACAGGCTCCCAGAAGACCTTGCCTGAGGTCACCAGTCTTTCAGGGATTTTGGAGGCTGATTCAAAACCCCTCTGTAGTCCCTTAAAGCAGGGGTACTTTCTAGTACTCTGGACTTCTTAACTCTCTGTGACCCAAGGGGTCTAATTGGTGCTAGTGGGAAAGTCTAAAGGAGGTGACACCTTCTCTATTGGAGTCCCAAGCTTGCTCCAAAAGTGGCAGGCTGCCTGGATGCTTCTCATGGTCCTCTGTTCTCTGAACTCTGTGCCAGGCAGATGTGCCCAAAGCACTTCCTGCCAGCTTCATTTCTCTGGCCAGCTATGGACCCGAGAAACAGGATATCTTGGTGGTCATGGCAACTGTGCAGCTTGGGTATGACAGAGCTGCCTTTGGAGTGATTCATTGCCTCAGGGAGGCTGAAGAGGTCAATGAGAAGTAATAGCCAGCTGGGAGGGGGCATGGTGGCTGGCAAAGGAGATGCAAAACATCCCGAGGGCCTGGCTGTGGGCCACCTACTCAGGAGGTCTGTCTGGGACTGTGTAAAATGTCATCTTGTCAGATTCCGACGCAAACCTCTTTCTCCCTCCTCGTTATGGTGGTGGTGGTGGAGCAGAATCCTTGGAGATGTTTCAAGAGGCTTCTAGTAAGGGCCAGAGCTTTGCTTTGAAGCCTTTGGCTGTGTAGAATGGCAAGGAAAGAATTAGCAATCGACCAGCAGGAGGAGCCGCCCTTTCTATCTGTGGTGGGTTCAGGTTGGGGAGGTGGGGCTTGGCTGGGCAGGCCAGGCCTCTGGAGTATGTGCAAAGGGAACCAGGTACCAGTCCTTCTTCTGTGACCCTGCCGCATCTTCCCCAGAGAGGTGTGTTCCAGCTCTCCAATGAGGACTACTTCATTGAGCCTCTGGATGGAGTTCCAGCTCAGACTGGACATGCCCAGCCCCACGTGATCTACAAGCACCAAGGCTCTGAGCAGCGGACCCAGCAGGATGACTCAAGGGCTCCAGGCACCTGTGGGGTGCAAGGTATGTACCTCCCTACGGAGTTGGGGCTAGGGATGACCTACAGACACATGTCCTTTCTAGAAGCCTCCCTCAACACCCTCATGCCCAGCTTCCTTGAATTAGAGGAACACAACATTAGAGCAGACATGCCACTATAGCCTTCGATGTCTCATTAACCTGTGGCATGGACTTGACAGGTCCCCTGGACTGTGTTTCCTGCTGCTGCTCACCTCCTTTGCCCACTTTGACAGACACTTCATCTTCCTCTGCTCTCTCTGCATATTGCTTACGGTGTCTCTGACTCCATCCATCATTCTTCCTCAGGTGGCTGGGCTGTCCGTAGCCAGTTCCAGCAGGGATACTGGTGAGGAGCCTCCTGCCTCTTTTCTGCTTCCACTCCCGACTAACTAACCTGTGTTATTGGGGCCTTACAGCTCAGTACCTGGGGTGGGAGGAGGGGAGAATCTCACCCACTCCATCTGTGCCCGTCAGTGTCCCCAGAGCTGGAGCGTCGGCGAGAGCGCTGGGAACAACGGCAGCAGAAGCGGAGGCAGCAGCGGTCAGTCAGCAAAGAGAAGTGGGTGGAGACCCTGGTGGTGGCCGATGCCAAGATGGTAGAGTACCACGGGCAGCCACAGGTGGAGAGCTATGTGCTGACGATCATGAACATGGTGAGGTTGCTACGCTTGCTGCAAGGGTGGTGGGGGTGCCTGGGAGGGGGCCTTGAAATGGGACCCCAAGGGAGAGCTGGGTGGAAATGCCGCCAGGCTGGCTTCCAGACAGAGGGTCCGATTCCAAGCACGAAGGAGGTTTCCAGGCCTCAAGTCTAGAGAGAAACACAGCGCGGCAGGATCCCTAGGAGAGTGCTCTGGCACAGGACATGGTAGACATGGTTGTAGGGCTTCTTGGACCTTGAACTGCACTTCAGTGCCCCTCCCTGGCCCCAGACTATCCAGAGTGCTGAGCAGTATGCTGTGCCACCCTGCCGGGAGGGGTGAGTGAAGGCTGGGCCACCCCAGCCCTATGCCTGCCTAAGAGCGTGCGGTCTGCTTGTTTCACACGCTCTGCCCTGAACAAACCCCTCCCTGCCTTATGTCAGGATCTGTGCTGAGTGCTGAGAACAGACACACCCCATTAAAAGAGCTCCACCTGAAACATCTTCTACATGTCTTAGAGATGGGAATGTCTGCTCGATTTAAGGTCTTCTAGCTGGTGACCTTGGGCAGGTCTATGAGCTGGGGAGGATAGAAACACTTGGTGGGCTGGACACACTACTCTTGATCTCACCTGAAAGTTGAAATGACAGGGGCTCTGGGATGCATGGGCTTAGCAAGTCCAGGTAGGCAAGACAGAGCTACGCAAGGTAGTCTGGGTCTCTAAAGGCCCACCCATTGGGGACTGTGGCTGATCCTCCTGCCTCAGTCCTGACTGTAGGGTCAGGGCCTCCTTCCCAGATCCCTCCTTGAAGGGCAGATAGGAACCTGCAGGCCACCAGGCTGACCCTTGTAGCCCCTCAGAAGAAAAACTCTCGGTACTGCTCTGTCTGTCCCCTAGGCCAGGGCTCACTCACTGCCACCTTAAAGGAAGTGCCTCTGAGGTCAGCTAGCATGGATAGCTGTGAAACCAGGGCTCAAAAGAAGGGGCTGCAGCCATGGCTGATGTCTATCTGCTAACATCACAGTCCCACTGTGTGAGTCCGAGTGAGCGAGTGTAGTCCTGAGGTAGCCTTTCCTGGCTTGGATACCATCACTGGCTCCTTGCTCTTTAGGGAAGAAAAGGCCTCTGAGGCCTTCTGCTTCAGGGTCCTCACTCAGGCTTCTTTGCTGAACCTGGTCTGCACAGGGAGGTGGCCACTGAAGGCCAGGCTGTAGGGGGCTATTGCTGAATAACAGGGCTTGGCCTCAGGACAGGCGAGGAAGGGCAGGGTAGGGTTATCAGCCCCGAGGTCCTGTTCTTCCGAGTGTCACCTCTTACAGGCTCAGCTTGCAAGAGGTAGCAGCTTGTCTGGGACTCCCTATAGTCAGCAGCAGAGTCTCTTAGGGGTCCAGACTTAGGCACAGTGAGACCTACCCAGACTTAACAGGCTCTCACAACATCCGTTGGGTGACTAAGGATCGTTTTGTTTCAGGGCTCAGCAGGTTCTACTGGGAAGAGGTGGGGTTGGCCTTCACATTCTCCTGTAGGTGGCTAAGGGCCTGACACCCAGCCTGAATATGGGGTGACGGTAGCCCCTGGCATCATTTTATCTTCATTTTTGACTTCAGAAGGCCATCTACCCTCAACATTCCTCCTTTTCCTTAAGAATAATGCCTAGGGCCTAAGAGATAGTCCAGCTGGCAAAGTGCTTCCAACCCCCCCCCCCAACTCACTTAAAAAGGCCAGATAAGGTGACAAGTACTTGTCACCCCAGTGCTGGAAGGCAGAGGTGGGTAGGTCCTCAGGGCTCACCAGCTAGACAGCCTAGCCTAACCAGCGAGCTTCAGGTCAAAGAAGAAGCTGTCTCAAACAAGGTGGAGGCTTGAGAGAGCTTAGCAGGTAAAGGCACTTGCCTGGAAAACCTGGGCATCTGCGTTTGATCCCCAGAGCCCATGGTAGAGGGAGAGAATGCACAGACCCCTGGAGGTTGGCCTCTGACCTCCTCACATGTGCATGCTACACGAGTGCCCACATGCACACATTGTATATAGGCAGGCTAATAATAAATCAATTAAACAAACAAGATAGTTTCTGAGACGTGATAGCCAAGGTTGACCTCTACACACATGCACACTCCTCCCAAGTCTCCCTTCCTATTTAGATACTATTTTTCTTTAGGTATTGTGAGGAGTCACAACCAACCTGCCATCTGTGCCCTGGGGACCTGACAGCTGACCCCAATTGTGACCTGGCCTCCTCTTTTCTGTGGGAGTTTTAAAGGGGCTGGTGGCTATTGGTATTCAGTTCTCTGCACCCTGGTACACTGTCTGTCTTTAGGGGAGACCCTTAGAGCATTGTCAGTAGCCATGGGGCCTCTGACAGATAGGAACATACCCACCCTCATCACTCCAGAACTGCCACCCTCAGAAAGGACAGGAAAGCAGAGTGGTGGGGGCTCCATGTTGGCACCTGACTCCACCTTAGCTCTCAGGATCCATTCATAGCTGCTCCTTGAGAAGGCTTGGTTTCCCCAGGATAAAAAGAGAAGCGTCGGAGCCCATGTTACGCAGCAGCTGACATCAGTGCTCTGGGCTGCTGTTGGCTTTGTTGGGGGGTGGGGGCGGGGGCAGGCTCGGGTGGGGGAGGGGTCAGTATCTGCAAGCAGATCTCAAGCTATTGTTCAGAACAGTCCAGAGCCCTAGGAAGCTACTTGGAAGGATTTTGTGCGTGGTGGTCGGTCACCGCTGGGTGGGGGCGGTATGAGTGCAGGTGTGGAGATGGGCAGGCAGAGCGCCCACACATCCACAGTGATGTGAGCAGCTAGTGTGCACCTGAGAGTGATCTTGTGTGTGGTCAGATGTGCCTGTTCCTGGGTGGCTGGGGTGGGCACTGGGTTCCATATCCCATATCCTAGTTGTGGCCTGATCCCCTCTGACACCCTCTCGGATAGGTGGCTGGACTGTTTCACGACCCCAGCATCGGGAACCCCATTCACATCACCATTGTGCGCCTTATCCTGCTGGAAGACGAGGAGGTGAGACGTCATATAGTCCTAAGCTGTTCCCAGCAATGACCAGGGCTCTCCTGCCCTGTGCCTTGAGTACCCTACATGGGAGAACATGCGTAGGCCTCCTTGGCCATCACAGTATCCTCCCACACCTCTGGCCCTTGAGAGACTTTCTGGCAGGTCACAGACAGAGGGGTGGAGGCTGGAGAGCCGGTTGCTCCGTCCCTTACCTCTCTGACGCCTGCCTCGGTGTGGAGGCAAATCAGGCTTGTCCCTCCGAGCTCCGTATGAGGCATGAGCCACCCCTCTTTCTGTCCCCAGAATGACTTAAAGATCACGCACCATGCAGACAACACTCTGAGGAGCTTCTGCAAGTGGCAGAAGAGCATCAACACCAAGGGGGACGCCCACCCGCAGCACCATGACACGGCCATCCTGCTCACCAGGTACCTCGCCAGGAAGGGAGGGAGGGCCTTAGAATTGAGGGGTGTCATGTCACTGTCATACAGAGACACCCCGCAGCCACCCAGGCTCCCCACGGTAATGTCTTGCTCAAAGAAGCTTAGATAACACAAGGCAGAAGTGGACAGAGGTGCGTGCAATCCAAAGATGTGTTCAGGACTCACCAGTTCTACATGTATGTGGGTGTGGTGTGTGAGCATTGTGTGTGTGTGTGTGTGTGTGTGCGCGCGCGCGCGCGTGTATGAATGGTGTGTGGTATATGTGTTTACGCTGTATATATGTGGTCTATATATGCATGTGTGATGTGTGTGGAGTCTGTGGTATGTATGGTATGTGTAGAGTGTGTGTGTGCAGTGTTGTGCTATTCAGTTGTGAAGGTTGGTGGCCAAGAATCCATTTGCAGAGAACACTGGCTTTCAGACATTCTTATGCTGTTTATTTTCTATTGCAGTTCCTTCCCTCTCTCCTATTCTCTGGGGCTCTATTTTATTTTATTTTTCCAACTTTTAAAAGTTATATTTATTTACGTGTGTGTGTGTGTGTGTGTGTGTGTGTGTGTGTGTGTGTGTGTGTTTACATGCATGCCATAGCACGTGTGTGGAACTCAGAGGACAGCTTGCAGCCATTGTTTCTTGTCCTCCATCGTGTAGATTCCAGAGATCTAACTCAGGACCTCAGGCTGGCCACAAGTGCCTTTGCCCATTGAGCTGTCTCTTGGGCTCAGAGCCCGTATTATTGTGTGTTATCTTCCCTCTGCTGGACTACGGCAGCTGGAGTGGTACCAACATTGTTTGTTCTAGACACACATCCCTTCCTGGGGTCCCAGTGTGTTGGAAAGGTTGTGTGTGAGCAAAAGCACCTGCTTCTAAAATGGCCATATGTGGGTCCGATGTCAGAGTGGTGAGAAGCACCACCCTTTCTACCTGACCTGGGCTGGCCTGGGCTCCTCCTGGCCCTCTTGGCATTGGACTAAGACAGCCTGTGACCGCTTCTTTCTTTGCAGGAAGGATTTGTGTGCAGCCATGAACCACCCCTGCGAAACCCTGGGCCTGTCTCACGTGGCTGGCATGTGCCACCCTCACCTGAGCTGCAGTGTCAGTGAGGACACGGGCCTGCCACTGGCCTTCACTGTGGCCCACGAGCTAGGACACAGGTAACTCACCTGCCCCCGCTACCAGACAGAAACCTGACTTTACCTTTCCACGCTTGGGCACCAGCCAGGGAGGATCATGGGTCACAAAACCCCAGGGGACAATACTGTCCGAGATGGCAATCCCAACCACAAAGCCCCAGGACTGTCCCTGTTTTCTTCAACAAGACTTCCTCCTGTAAGCAGGAGAGAGGTCTGCTGGGGCATCACTAAGGCCCATCTGCAGGGTGTCACGTGAGAGGAATGGGGATGGCCGGTCAGTGTGTGGAGCCTTGGCCACCCCCTTTATTGCCCTCGGTGCTGGCATTTTTGACTCTTGTCACTTTGCTTCCATTCCTGCCCACTCTGTGACCCTGGGCAAGGTGCCATGTCCTTCCTGGGCCTCTGTGTGCTCCTCGTAGACAGAGGAGGCTGGAGTGAGAGCAACGTCACCTCTGCCCGTGGCTCCTGTGTAGCGTGGCCTATGCCCTTCGCCACCTGTGCCAGGGTTGGTTATCTGGTGAACAGGCTCCCAGAGAGCTCTGTGGGCCAGAGGACTTGGGCTGGGTGACAGCCATGCCTGTGTTGGTGGCCTCAGTCCTGGCTGTGTTGTTACTCTGGCTAGTTGTTACCTTGGCCTCTCGGAGGTTCTCTGGGGTGAGGAGGGTTAAGTGGAATTAGTAGTTGGCATGGTTCCTGGCTCAGGAACGTTTTCTTGGGCTCTCCGTAGGGATGGTCTCTTGAGATCTTCCTGGGAGGTGGTAGCTCAGACCTCTTAACTCAAGTTTACAGCCTGAAGTCACCCTGGGGCCAGTGAGGATGTAGGGCCACAATAGACTCTCATCCGCATCTCCTGGATTGCCATTCTTGGCTAGCTCTGGGCGCAAGGATGGGCTCTGATGGTCTCAACACAGGTTCACTTCAGGCTCAGCCTGGTACATGTAGATGGGAACCCCAGGGAACCCCACTGTCGTCCCCATAGTGTGTATTCAAGAAACAGGCTCAGAGAGGGTGTGTGACTTTCTCAAGGCCACACAGCCGTGAGGTGACAGAGCTAGCCCCGGGAATTGGGACTGTACCCCTTGCAGACCTCCCATGGAAGGAGGCCTGGTGGCCCTCCCGCTGCTCACCTGCCCCTGGGGCCTGTGCTCTCACGCAGTTTTGGCATTCAGCATGACGGCAACGGCAATGACTGTGAGTCCATTGGGAAACGGCCTTTCATCATGTCTCCACAGCTCCTGTATGACGGAGGCATTCCGCTCACCTGGTCCCGCTGCAGCCGCGAGTACATCACCAGGTTCCTCGAGTAAGTCCTTCCCCGGGCCTGGTGGCCAGGCCCCGTCTCTGCGGCCATTGTCCCATGGCGGGGATGCAGTGCCAGGCAGTGGGGTGTGTGGGGCGCCTGGTAGATGCGGGGCCTCAAGAGTCCTCTGGACCAGTGCACCTGTGCTGTGGTGCTGGGCCTTGGAGGACGGGCAGGAGCTCGAGGGGGCCCAGCTAGGAAAAGTGTCAGGCTCCATCCAGGGCAGGGAGGTGAGCCCGCTGCAGACAGGGAGGGCTATTACTGTATGCAGTCAGGAAGATGCTGGCAGTCAGGGCTGGCAAAGAGGGATCCTGGGGGATGGGTGGCCAGCTTCACAGCCTAGTGAGGCCAGACGAAGAGGAGCAAAAATAGAAGGCTTTTCCTTCCTTCAGTCTCTTACTTTGTTGAGCTATTTTGTATTCTTACTTAATATTCTAAGTAAGAAAAAGGGTTAAATCTAGATTTTTTTTTTAAAATTTCTTTATTTATTGGGGTGCACATGGGTGGAGGTCAGAGGACTACTTGAGGGCATGGGTTTTCTAGATTTGTCAATCGTGTTCTGGGGTTTTAACTCAGGTTGTCAGACAAGTGTCTTTATCTGCTGAGCCAACTTCCTGGCCCTAAATTCTTTTCCCCCCTTTTTTCTTCCTCCTCTTGTTTTTAAAGTTAAAAACTCTCTCTCCCTCCCTCCCTCCCTCCCTCCCTCCCTCCCTCCCTCCCTCCCTCCCTCCCCCCCTCTGTCTGTCTCGACAGGGTTATTCTATGTAGTCTTGCTGTCCTGGAATCCAGGCTGGCCTCAAACTCACAAAGATCTGCCTGCCTCTGCCCCCTGAGTGCTGGGATTAAAGGCATGTGACACCACACCTGACTCGCGAGCTCTTTTTTTAAAAATAATCAGTGGGTATATTTGTGTGTGTGTATACATGTGTGCACGCGTGCACACCACAGTGCACACATGGAGCTCAGAGGACCACTGTGTGCAGTCAGTTCTCTCCTTGCACCTTTATGTGAGTTCTGGGCATCCAATTCAGGCTGCCAGACTTGCATGGCAGAAGCCACTTACCCTGCTGAGCCTCCTCAGTGGGCCCCTAACCAACTTCTGAGCACACATTCTACCATTCACTTTTGCTTTGTACAGGGCCCCGTGTGTGGTACTGCTGTTCAATCCCAGAGCCTCAAGCATGGCCAGGCATGCTATGCTCTTGGAGACCTTGCTACATGTCCGCCCGCTGGTGCCAGCTTGATCTTAAATGCCACTGTCAGCTTTTAAGACGCAGAATGATCACAGCTGCACAACTGGCCTTTCTGAGTGATCTTCACTAGGGCAGTGGAAATAGTGAAGGAAACTGTTCAAACTACTTGTCATTTTTCTGAGTGCTTTCCTCTATATGTGCGTTCATTCCTGATGGTCCACCTTCTGCTTACTGATAAGGAACAAACTCCAAGAAAAGATCACTGTCTTGTCCTTTCCTCTTGTGTCATCACTGTTTGCACAGTCATTGGCTGATTCAGGGATGTAATCTGAGCAAGAAGGGACGTGGGGGCTTCTTAGTTGGCCCTGTTTCCAGAACCAATGCTTCTTTCTTCATTGGAAGCAAGTTGGAGTTTGAGTGACAGTACAGCCTCTGGGGCTGTCCATACTCCTCTCTCACTGTAGGCATGGCACTCTTATCTGCGGGGATTCCCTCCCCCTTTTAGAGGGTTTCCAGACACGCAGTGGGCCATCAGGAGGATCCTGTGCTTCTGAAGAAGAGTGAATGTTATACACAAACAGAGCGACAAAGAACATTGGGTGCAGACACTGTGCATTTCTTTGGCTCGTGCACATGCTCCTGTGTCCTTTCAGATCTTGCTGACAAAGCTGAGGTTCAGAGACATTGAAAAATTAAAAATGTCAACAGCAGAATCTTTTTTTTTTTTTTTTTTGAGTAAAACTGAAATTTATTATAAGCCACAGTCCACCGCCTGGCTCAGCCTCCTTTCTTATAGAACCCAGGACTATGAAGCCCCAGGAATGGCACCACCCACCATGGGCTGGGCCCTTCCCCATTGATCACTAACTGAGAAAATGCCTTACCAGCTGGATCTCATGGAGGCATTTTCTCAACTGAGGCTCCTTCTTCTCTGATGGCTCTAGCTTGTGTCAAGTTAACACACAAAACCAGCCACTATACCATCCCCAGCTTCCCTCTAGACTGGATACTTTCCTAGACTATCCCTAAAATTGTCACAGAGAGGCTTCCTGTTTCCTGGATTCCATGCTTCTGAGGGATTATCTTTTGTTGTTGTTTTGATGGAGCACACCCTTAGGCATCTATCCAAAGTGGGCACATTGAGGTAAACGGTCTGTCTGAACATGCCTTTGCTCTTCTTTAACATAAGCTTGGTAGTTTGATTTGGTACCTAGTCACTCTTGGAATGTGGAAGGCATTTTTTCTATTATCTGCTAGTTCCCAACGTTACTGTTGAGACACCCCATACCATTCCTATCCTGACGTCTTTGTATGTGACCTTTTAAATAGTCTGGAAGCTTTTAGGAATCTGTGCCTTGGTCTCTTTTTATTTTGGGGACATTCATTGGGCTGTCTTCATCTAGAAACACATGTTTTTCAGTTACTGGAGATGTTTTTGTATTATTTATTTTTGATAATCTATTGTTTTCTTTTTGAAACCCTTTTAATATTGAGTTGTTTTCCCCTTAATTTTTAGGCTTTTTCCATCTTTTCTTTTCAGAGAGGTATTGCTTTGCTTTCATATACTTCTTCTGTTAAAGGTTTTGTTTGTTTAGAGATGGCTGTCTCATGCAGCCCAAGCTAGCCCTAACTTGGTATCTAGCCAAGGCTGACATTGAACTCCTGATCCTCCTGCCTCCTTCCACTAAGTGCTGGTATTATACATGTATGTCTCTACTCTATTAAAATTTTCACATTTTGTTTATTGTTCTTTTTATTTCCTTAGCTTTAATAGTCCCTAAATACTCATTTTTAACTTGTCTTGCTTCATAAGTGCATCGTCTGTTCTTTCTGAGGTTCAGATTTATATGAATTTATGAAATCTTTTCTTCTTCTTCTTCTTCTTCTTCTTCTTCTTCTTCCTCCTCCTCCTCCTCCTCCTCCTCCTCCTCTTCCTCCTTCTTCTCTTCTCCTCCTCCATGTAGTTCACAAATAACAACATGGAGACTTATTATTAATTATGAAAGCTCAGCCTTAGCTTAGGCTTGTCTCACTAGCTCTTACAACTTAGAGTAACATGCTTTTATTAATGTATATTTTACCATGTGGCTTTTTACCTTTCTTTTATTCTGTATGTCTGACTTCCCGTGTCTCCATTCCATCTCCTGCGTTCCTGGATTCATCTCCTCCCCCCGCCCCCCCGAAGTCCCGCCTATACCTCCTGCCTAGTTATTGGATGTCAAATATCCCACAACAGGGTTTCTCTGTGTAGCCCTGGCTGTCCTGAAACTTGTACTGTAGATCAGGCTGGCCTCGAACTCAGACATCCTCCTAGCTCTGCCTCTCGAGTGCTGAGATTAAAGGCATGAGCCATCACCTCCTAGTTTGAAATCTTTTTTTCTTTGGGTTATGGTCCCCCCCCCCCCGGAGCTGAGGACCGAACCCAGGGCCTTGCACTTGCTAGGCAAGTGCTTTACCACTGAGCTAAATCTCCAACCCCCCCCTTTTTTTTTTAAGACAGATTTTATTTATATTTATGTGTCTCCATAAATGAGACATGTGAGTGCAGTACCTGCAGAGGCCAGGAAAAGACATTGGATTCCCTGGCACTAGAGTTAGAGGCTGCTGTGAGCCACATGATGTGGGCACTAGGAACTGAATTCTTGTCCTCTGCAAGAACAGCAAGTGCTCCTAACTGATAAGCCATCTCTCAACAGCCTGGTTTATTCTTTCTAAACATGTTTCTTTCATGTTAAAGATTTTCTTACAACGCGTTGGTATGTTTTGTATAGAGAAGGAGAAAGAGCTGCCTACTGGGAGATCTATAGCCTTGGTGCTCTCTGAGTCACTGATGAAGGGCTTATTGGGATTCAGCTTTTTTTTGCGGGGGTGGGGGTGGGGGTGGGTTTGCATCCTTATATGCCAGAAACTGGGGTCATGTTTCTGAGTGACTTGGGATACCCAGAGAAGGCTCTAGTTTCCTGGGAGCATGTCACGTTTCTCGGCTGGCATCCAATAGGGCAGGGCTGACTGATGTCTCGGCATTCACTGTGCAGAGTATTAGTTCTGCATAGGTTCTTCTGCTGTGATTGGGATTCCTAGGCCAGATCCTCCTGGGTTTCTTTTCTTCTGAGTAGGGTAATAGCAATCACCTGGCCACACAGAGTTGGAGTGGAAACCTTCAAATTAGCTCCGTCCTCAGCCCTACTGGCCCCCAGATAGCTGAGGGTCCCTGAGATCCTGATTCCCGAGTCTTCTAGGGTTCTCTTTCTCCCTTGTTTCTCCACACCGGCTTTAGCTCTCGGCTTCTGTCACTTTACCAAGTCAGCTACTGATCCACCATCTGCTTTGCAGCTTCCGGAAGTTCTGTCGGCATCATTCATTTGCTGTCATCATGTCCTTCTTACCCTCTGCCCGGGTGGAGTTATGCTTTGTTTATCCTTCAGATGTCAGTGTAGAAGAGCATCATCAGTGGAGAGCAGAGGAGATAGGCCTGCTTGCTCAGTGTGCTGTGGTTCCCTGGAAGCCCGCTCCACTCCCTATGGCATTAAGCTGGTGCATGCCTGGAGGGCTGGGCTGGTGACAGCATGGACACAGGCCTCCCCTGGAAGAGGAACTTGGGTGAGGGGTGACAATCGGAAACTGGAGAGCTCAGTTTGGTGGTTAAATCTTGGACCCTGGCCCAGTCTCCTTGTGTTGGCAGATGAGTTACATTAGCCCTTAAGCCTCCAAAAATGGGGATCATGATGGACAAGCTCGGTGTTTGCTTTGAGGATTAACCAAGAAAGCAAGAGGCACACTAGCACATTGCCTACCAGAGAGTACACAGTCAGTACATGGCCATGGCTGCTATTACTCTTTCTACAGTTACCGAGTGGTTGACCCTGTGCATTTGAACCTGAGAAGCAGAGTGGGATGGGGAGGAGGTGAGCCTCCCAGCGAGGAACAGAGGATGAGATTTCTTGGGAAATCAGAATAGTGGGTACCCTGAAACACCCACAGGGCTTGTTCCCAGCTGCCCCACCCAGAGTGCCACCCAGCACCCTGGCTCAGGGACAGACAGCGGAACAGGCTAGTCTCTGTGTTCCTTTAGCTGCTGGAATGTATGAGAGCCTTGGCTGGGGGCCTGGGCTCAGAGTAGGAGGAGAGGCAGAGAGCCTGAGCCTGAGGCATATCTTGCAGATGGAAATGGAACCCACCACCTGAGGGTGCTTGGGAGGGAGAGTCGCCCACACCAGGTCAGGGCACACTTCTCTGCTCCATCTGTGAGTGAACAGGCAAGGGGTGCAAAGTCCAGGAGAAGGGGGAGGCAGAGGAACCCTCTACAACAGGCAGAGTGGCTGTTCCATCTCCCATCCACTAGCTCCTAGCTGGGGTAGGACAGGAGACAGTTTCTGCCAAAACAGGGTGGGGATCTGAACGGGTGGGTGCTGAATGGGTGGTCCAGCAGTCTTTCCACAGCTCGTAGAACTCTCAGCATCACGTACAGACCACCCACTATCCCTATATGGCCACGCCCCTCAGTTCTCTGTGAATATGTTTCCTGAGCCAGTAGACTGAGACATGGCTTCCCCTGGCTGGGTCCACAGGCACACATGTAACAGAGGCCAGGCTCACATATAAAACCTGTCTGCAAGTCCGCACCCATACAGAGATGAAGGCACAACCACTCAAAGTGATGAGGGATGGCAGCAGTCCTGGGTGTGTGTGGGGTGTAGGAAGGTGTAGAGGGACAGAGACCTCTCTTGGAGTCAGGGAAACGCTCTGAGTGCTTTTAGAGCTGACACTGAAGCCGGGTAGGAGAGGAAGCTGGGCATAGCGGAAGCCTGGCAGAGGCAGGACCCAGGGAACCGGACGGGGTGAAGGATCAGGGGGTGGTTGTGGGGTGAAGGGGCATCTGCAGCTAGTCCAAAACAGCCGACCTGAAGAACTCCAGGTGTCTCTGGGCTGAGGACTGCTTAGGCATGGTGGAGAGGTTGCAGCATCCATGCGCCTCTCCTGGTCAAGGCAGGGAAGCCCTGCTCATGCCTCTTCTTAAAGTTAGGGTTTTGCAGGGTGGGAGGCAGGCTTGGTGGAGTGTAGGGTTCTTTATCTCACCTCCAGCAACTCTATGACTAGAAACTGGGGCCAGGGAGGGAAACTGGCAGTTGACAGCTCTTCCCAATATTGACGTGACAGTAAGGCTTCCCACTGGAGTCACCCCATGTCTACTCTGACCCTATGTGGGGTGACCCGGCCCTGCCATAATCAGCACAAGGAAGAGCCCTGAGGGGATGGCTGATGGGTGTGGGGACCTTGGTGTATGTCCAGCTGTGTGAGGAGCTTGGCCATGAGCCAGCCAGAGGAAGGAAAGGCTGCCCCTGACTTTTCCTAAGCAGACTCAGCTCTGAGTACATCTATAGCTTGGGGCCAGCCTCTTACACTCAAGGACGTGAAGGTCCAGAGAGGGTGGGTGGTAGCCCAAGGTCATACAACATTCACAGAGGAAGGGAAGGCCAGCCGCCAGCTGCTTCTGTGACTTCCCAGGCACTGCTGTGGGTACTTCTATAGCTTGAGATTGTTCCCTTGGACATGAATGAGGCTGTGATAGTTCAGAGAGGATCAGGAGTAAACTGAAGCCACATAACATCCTCAGGCAATTAGAGAGGTACATCGCCATCTCTCTAGCTGTCCGGCATCAAGCCCATAGGTGCCCTGAGCCCAGCAGGTTGGCACAGAGTCACAAGGGACTAGTGTCCCCTCTCCCTCCCTTGGCCAGATTCTATTTCATTTTTTTCCCCCCTGGGACTTCTCCCTCTGCCTGCTCCAACCAGAACCATGTTCATCCTGGCTCCCTGGCCTGGTACCTTCTGTCCTCAGATTCACCTGGCTTGGTGTTGTACTCATCTCCCACTGACTGGACCTGTGTCCCACAGATCCTCCCTCCTATTATTTCCTATTAAGTCCTTTCTATCTGGTGACCTATTTTTGTGTGGCTCAACCTAGTTGCCTATCTTTGTGGCTCAATTCTCTTTAGGCTCTGGGCCCCGAACCCTCCTCCCATCCCTGAAGGACCAAACGAGCCCTAGGGGGCTGGCAGCATGCTGCCACCCTCCTGCTTCCAGAACATTTAGAGTTAATCAAGGCAGGGGTGGTTGCATGGGGCTTGGGATGTCCCTCCCAAGCTCTGTTGCCTCCCTGCTTCTTGCCTGCTGGTAGCACTCCATGGCCACCTTTCTGGGCACCACATCAGAAGGAGTGTGTGATGGGCTGTATCTGCTCACATTGGTCCATTCTCTTGTCACTGCCTTGGAATGCTGGCTAGAGGAAGGCAGGAAGGAATAGGGAGTAAGGAGCAGGGGGCAGGCCCTCAGGTCAGGGTGGGAGGTGGCTGGGCAGCTGTTCCCCCAGAGGCCTTTTGTTTTATCAGCTGTGGTGTGATGGTTTCCAGAGCCTGGCCCAATCCAGCCTGGCCCCAGGGTCCCAGCAGGGGTAGAGGCTGCAGGAGCTAAGAGTGTAACTGCTTGAGGGCTTGGTGGACCCAACCTTTGGGAGAGAGGTGCCAGAGTGTCTGTGGTGGGACAGTGGCTTGTGCCAAGGCCTGCAATAGGGGTGGTGTGGGGGACCATCTCTCACTCCCATCATATTTCTCCAGAGTACTCTTGAGTAGGAACAGCAGGAAATATTAGTTAGAAGGATAGAGGGGAGAGAAACAGATAGAAAATACAGGATAGCCTCTAGAGGGCTTGGATCCTAATCCATCAGGCCCTGACTGTCTCTGACCTAAGCTAGTAAAAGGAATGCCAAGGAGTGGAGCAAAAGACCTCCTCCCAGCACAGCCAAGTGCAGACCATCTCGGACACCTGCACTCAGGCCCATGGTCCAATCATCTTCTCTATGCAGACCTGCTGGGTAAAGCCACTGGGAAACCTAAAAATGGGCTCCAACAGGTCCCCCCTTCTTAATATATAAAAAACAACTCCCCATTAAGAGCTCACAGCAATCTCCATAGCTGTCACACCTCCCAGGAAAGGAGTAGAGGATGAAAAAGATGGCATTTCTTTGTTGGAATGGGTCTAAGGTGACTATAGCAGCCTTAGCCCTTTCTAAACCAAAAAACTCTTGATGCAACTGCATCAACCTTAAAGACTCCCTTAACTTCATCATTAACATTAACAGTTTAACATAATTCTAACAAATATTTCTATACATAGTTATAAGTCTCTTAATCTTACAGCTTAAAGCAAACTCAATAGAACCACTTGAATCTCTTGCCAACAAAACATAGGATAAACTTCTGATGTATTCACATCAAACTTAAACATTTCCCTATCTTCACCAAACCATGGTGCATCAATATCAATAGGTTAACATTACTATATATAATTATAATTCCTACAAACCTACTCTCTTTCTTACAAACCCACATTAAAAAACAATTTCTTAATAGCACTATACAAAACATAACATTAATTTACTCAAGTAACACTAAAATATTTTTTAAGTTAAATAGATTGAGGATATTAACACTCCCCCTTTTCTTTATAATTTTTTTTAGGAAAAAAAACCCTCAAATTTCTCTATTTAAACAGTTCCATTTTAAGCAGTTCCATTTTTACATAAATAGTTCCATAAATCAGCATTGATAGAGTCTATATACATAAGTAAATTCAAAATTGTCCCATTGCAGTGAAATTATTCCTGTTCAATTCATTTCCCAAAATTCAAATAATAAATTCTGGTACCAGCCTTCCAAATACGAAGAAACCCATAACCAAAACCTTTTTGTAGTTTTATCTCATTTTTTTATTAAGTTCAAAAAGTTCAAATAAATTCTGGTACTAGATTTCCACTTCCAAATATGAAGAAATGTTCCTCACAACCAAAAACTTTTTGCAGTTAACAATTTTAGTTCAAACAAGTATCTCTGCAACTTTCGTTCTCAGGTCAGAGACATTTTTAGTGATAGCAGCATTTTATGGCACTTTTTCCTTCACGATGAAAGCTATTAGTTCCATAAGAACTGGATGGTGCAAAGTCCTCTCAAAAAAGACTTTCTTTTAGCCATCAAACAGAAAAATGCAATGTTTTTGCTGCTAGCTCAGGTCTTTCTGCACTGTGTTGATGTTCCATAGGTCTCAGCTGTGGGTGCCTGGCTGTGGTTGTTATGCTGGCTCCGGCATCTGCCATTCTTAGCAGCTTCTGGAGCTTCTGAAACTGCTCAGACTGCCAGCTTGCAGTCTACTATGGACACTGTCTTCTGCGTCCCAGTTTCCTTTACCATATACATTAAGCATAGGTTCACATTCAACATTTACACTTTTTCACAAACTCACATTCAACATATTCTTATTTATACTTCTTACAAGTTTATTGCTACATGTCTTAAAGAAATTCTGAAGATCTATTTTACAAACTTATATTCGTAAGAAAATTCTATAGGGCCAGGTGGCGGTGCATGCCTTTAATCCCAGCACTTGGGAGGCAGAGCCAGGCGGATCTCTGTGAGTTCAAAGCCAGCCTGGGCTACATAGTGAGTTCCAGGACAGGCCCCAAAGCTACACAGAGAAACCCTATCTCGAAAAACAAAAACAAAAAAACAAAAACAAAAACAACAAAAAAAGAAAACTCTATAGGACTACCTTAACAAAGATACTTCTTTTTTTCTTTTTTAAACTTATTTTGTCTTTTTCTTTTTTTTTAACTTTCATTTATTTATTATGTAAACAGTGAGTGAGTGGCCTGCAGGCCAGAAAGGGCACCAGATCTCATTGTAGATGGTTGAGAGCCACCATGTGGTTGCTGGGAATTGAACTCAGAACCACTGGAAGAACAACAGCCAGTGCTCTTAACCTCTGAGCCATCTCTCCAGCCTCTGCAAAGATACTTCTTATTCTTAACTAACTTATACTAGGAAGAATCTCTTAGCAAACTCTCCATAGAGCTACCCTTAGCAAATATCTAACTTAGCAAACATCTAAAAGAGATTTTTTAACACCTAGCAAATATCTAACATAGCAAACACTTAAAAGATTTCTTAACATTTAGAAGAGATGTTACATTATCTTCCAATAAGACAGAGAGTAATTTTCTTTGAATTTCATTTCAAACCCAAAAAGAGAACAAGAAGAAAAAACTTTCTAAGGAACATTCTGTTTCTGAATTGCTCAGCTAGTCATTCCATAACAGTCAGTTTCCCATCATGAGAAGATAATTGTCTAAGTTGGAGTGGGGTTCCAGACTGGCATCATTCAGCAGGTTCCCCTGCTAGACTATTTGCCTTGAAAGCTTAATGTATTTCTAAGTGACTTCATTGCCCTTAACTCTTTGTCATCCAGCTACTGTAAAAAAAAAAACATTCTGTGTAGGCAATATAAGGCATTTTCCCAAAGGAGCTAAAAGTGGCAAAGCTCTGAGCTCCGTTTCCTTACAATTCTTTCTTCTTTCTTAATTTTTCAGAAGCTGTATTTTAAGTTTACTATGAACAACTTCTAATGCTATCCATGTTTCTTTGGAATCTTAAACTTTTTTTGTTTTAAGTATCTCCTGTGAGGGAAGCTGTTTGTTTGCTCTCAGCTTTTTGGGAAGTAAATCTAAACTTTTCAGCAATGTTTAGGAAAAAATTTTCATTTCGAGTTAAAAAAACAATTTTACCGGGCAGTAGCCGTCTTTAGCAGAAAAACTACCTTTCCCAGAATGCATTTCTCTTATATCAGCCTGCTGTTATGAGGTACCTTTTGGATTATTTCCCATAATTCTTTTCAGGTCTGGGAGTCAACTTCTGGCTCCCTTTTTACCAGGCTTGCTTTCTATTGAAAATCAAGAGTAAATGAGCTTTCCTCTTCACTATGGGAGGTTTCTTGAGTCAAAAGAGTTCTGTTCTCCCTGAGCTGGCCTTAAGCATTTCTCTTTCATCGATATTGGCCCGGGATCAGAAGCGCACATAGAGGCGGGCATCCCTGATACCAAAATTTCCTCAGGGCTTGTTCAGGAATGAAAGCACTTAAAGCAAAACTTTCCTACAGCTCCTTCAGGGAGACTTTCCCTGGCAGACCTTTATCTAGTCCTGCTTGTTCCTTCCTCCCAGCTGCAGAGCTTCAGATGCCTCAGGCTGTTCCTCTGCTAGCTGCTCCTGGAGAGAGGTCAAACTCGAGCAGCTTTCCCCAGGTCCTGGACCTTCCAGGGAGGAATCTGTCCCTTCTCCATTTCTGTTTTCAGGGTCTGTGTGGTTTGTGCTCATAAATCAAGCTTCTACTTTTTTTTTTTTTTTTAAATCAAGGGAGGTGTTTGTTATCCCTAAACTCACATGAGGACAGGTGTATTTTCCTAATCAGGCCTTTCACCTGACCCAGTCCCCAAACTGTTGCATGCATCCCTTTGTTCTGTGGCTTATTGCTGGAGGCAACAACCCTTCAGGGCTTTACTCCCTCTCCTCACCAGGAGTCAGTGTGGGAAACCTAAAGTGCTTGAAACAAAGCTTTTTTTCAGAGAGATTTCTTTTTGCAGCCATGGATGCTGCATAGCCCCACCTACCAACTCGGGGCTCGCAGTCAGGCGGGTGACTGTGCCATTCCCGCTGGCTTTGGCTTTGCTTGTATGCTAGTAGTTTTTCCCCCGGTTCCTGCACCTTTCTGCCTCAGCTCCACCACGCTCGAGGAAGCTGTTCACAACTGCAGGAACCCCAGTATCCCCGGAATGCACTCAAACTCGGGGGTGCTGGCTAGTCACTTCTCAGTTGTTGGTTAGAAGCGAGGATACAATGCTAACAGAGAGGGTTTGCATTGCTTCAGGGGATCTTTGCATTAGGGCGATTCTGAGCGACCTTTTCATCCTGATAGACACCCACCCAGAAACAAAGTCCCTGATGCCTCCCTCAGTTGCACCTGCAGCTGAGAGGCTTGGCTTTACTGTGTCTGTAGTGCCAGCAGTTTCCTGCCCCATACTGCTCTCTGTGGCTCCCTGTCTGCACTTTCCCGAGTTCTATGGCTAGGTTCTAGTGACGGAGGGAATTTCTATTGGCTTGAAGAGACAGAGCTTAGAAGAGAGGTTTTGCCCTGTTCCAAGAGGGCTTTTTTTTTTTTTTTTTTTTTTTTTTTTCTTAGAGCAAACTACAGGTGAATTCCTATATTCATCCAGGTGAATCTAATTTTGCCCTTACAGAAAGAGAAACTGAGAAAGTAAATTCTGAAAGCCTTTTCCAAGAAAGAAAGATTAAGGGTTTTTTGTTTGTTTGTTTGTTTCGAGACAGGGTTTCTCTGTGTACTTTTGGTGTCTGTCCTGGATCTTGCTCTGTAGACTAGGCTGGCCTTGAACTCACAGAGATCCGCTTGGCTCTGCCTCCTGAGTGTTGGGATTAAAGGTGTGTGCCACCACTGCCCGAAAGTTTTTTTTCTTTTCTTAGTTCCTGTTCAGTGGTGCCATCTGTGGGGGACTGTCCCTCACCCCCACATTTCACCAGAGTACTCTTGAATAGGATAGAGGGGAGAGAAACAGAAAATACAGGATAGCTTCTAGAGGGCCTTGATCCCAATGCATCAGTCCCTGACTGTCTCTGCCCTAGGCTATTATTAAAAGGAATGCCAAGGGTTGGAGCAAAAGACTTTTCCGCAGCACAACCAAGTACAGACCATCTCAGACACCTGTCCTCAGGCCTGTGGTCCAATCATCCTTTCTATGCTGGGTAAAGCCACTAGGAACATGAAAATGGGCTCCAACAGGATGGGATATTTCTTAGCTGGCTGGAGCTCCAGGCAGCTGAGAGAGGTCTACAGGGCTGCTTTGCTAGGCTGGGGTCACATAACCTGCTGGCCAGGTGGAAGATTGCCATTTTCCTACCACTTCTACAAGTCCTACCTACTCTGTTCTCTCCCCCAGGCCTTTCTTGTGGGTCTCAGGCTGCATTCTTGACCCAGGGACCCTACTTTACCTTCTCATTCCATTTTTTTTTTTTTTTTTTTTGCAGCCGTGGGTGGGGCCTGTGCTTGGATGACCCTCCAGCCAAGGATGTCATTGACTTCCCCTCGGTGCTGCCCGGTGTCCTGTATGATGTGAACCACCAGTGCCGCCTTCAGTATGGGGCTTACTCAGTCTTCTGTGAGGACATGGACGTGAGTATGGGTATGGGAGGCACAGGCAGTGGCCCTCACCAGCCTGAGAATGCCAGGCTCTGAGAAACTCTGCCTGGCTTGGGCTGGGCTCTCAGGGGCATGGTGTTACCTAATGTGACCTGTGGCAGAGGTCTGGCTTTGGGTGACCACAGGCCCAGATCTGGATTCTGTATCAACTGCTAGGAGACTTTGGACAAGTCCCTCAGACCTCTGGATTGGGCTTTGATGAGAAAAAAAAAAATCTGCTTTTCAGGGTCCTACAGTGGATCCTGTACAGACATGACATAAGCTTCTACCTTGAGTGTTTCAGGAGGTGTACCTGGGGGCTGGAAGAGGTGACCCGCTGGAGACAGCTCTTAGCATCAATGCAGCCTAGAGGGTGGCCCCTCCCAAGGACCCCATGATATCATGTGGCTTAGGGGAGAGGCCAGAGGAGAAGCAGACAGAGGAGCCTCTCACTTGCACACTCACATGATATACTGTCCCTATGGAAAGTGTCTCAGGAGTTCTTGGGGGACACTAGGGGCAGAGTTATGAGGGTAATGTCCATGCCTCTTTGCAGAACGTCTGCCACACGCTGTGGTGCTCTGTGGGGACCACCTGTCACTCCAAGCTGGATGCAGCTGTGGATGGTACAAGATGTGGGAATAACAAGGTAGGTGGGAAACCTCAACCCTGGCTGAATCTGGGGGGAGGGGAGGCTGCCTTCCCTCTGACCATGCCTATCCAGACTTTCCCGGGGTCAACATTAGCTTATCATCCTGTGCTGTTCTCCGTTGACCCTCCGCTTTCTCTGGCCCAAATTGCCATCACGAAATGGGAGCATGAGTCTCACTTTCAGCTTTATCTTATTATTCATTCAGCTTCACCGTGGTGTCCGGGTTGTGGGTGACCATAAAGACTATCTTACACCTTCCACCCTCCTGTCTTTTGAGACTGTCTTGTCCGCTTGGTTCTCACTGCGGTGAGGATGACTGATAGGTGTCGGGGTTGGGTTGCTCTGCCTCCATCTGTCTCAGTAGTGGTGTCTCAATGGAGAGTGCGTCCCTGAGGGCTTCCAGCCCGAGGCGGTGGACGGTGGCTGGTCCGGCTGGAGTGCCTGGTCTGTCTGCTCGAGGAGCTGTGGCGTGGGTGTACGGAGTGCTGAACGACAGTGCACACAGCCTGTGTGAGTGCGGGGCCCAGGCTGGGATAAAGGACCCGAACGGAGGGAGCCAGCTGATCGCAGAGACTACCTCTGTTCCAGCATCCGGTTCTCGAAAGTATCCCTAGAAAGACCAAGTCCAGTGTCTAAGTCACCATGGGCCACTTCCAGGGAGTGCTCTGGAAGCATTTCCCCAGAGCCGACTCCATTGCAGAGAGGGGCGTGCTCTCTAAGAGCCTGGGGAGATGCACCAGAGACCTCGCAGCAAAGGCAGAGGCTGCGAGGAGGAGGGGGCAGAGGCAAATGCTTGGAATCTGGGCCCTGGGATGCTCATGGTTCAGGGCCTCCATCTTTACACAAGGACCTTCCTTCCTCATTGCTCCTCTGGACCTCAGTGTGCTAGACTCTGTAATGGGGTGCCAGCAGAGCCCTCCTAGTTAAGTTGCCATTGGGTACACTCAGGCAACATGGGTAAAGTGCTGGACCCTCCCAGTGCTGTGGGAAATGCCCAGCACAAGCTGCTTCAGGCCTCCGAGGAGACTGGCAGCATGGTGGGGTGGCTGTGGCCTGGGGTGAGCTTTCTCATCCTAAGGGGACGGTGGAGACTCAACGAGACAATGAGCTGCCTGGCTCCCTTGGACAATCTTCTTTGCTTGGCTGCCAAGGAGGTAGAATTCACAACCAGTTCCATCTCAGGGCTGGTGCTTCACCAAGCCTGTGGTCTCTACCCCTCCGCGTGTCTCCTCCTCCTGCTCAGCCAGAGTGAGGCTGGCCTGGCTTAGATGCAGGTTAGATGCCAAGCCAAGGCAGCATCTCACTTCGACCTGGCCCAGGGTGCTGCCCCCAGGAACAACTCTTAATGACATAGGGCTGGCCTATCAGCTCACCGCATCCTCCAGCCCCTCAGCACCCCCCCCCTCCTTAGAGGCAGTCCAACTCCATTTTAGAGATGAGAAAACTGAGGCCTAAAGGATGGCACAACATTTGCCCATGGTCGTACAGCGGGTCTGGGCTGCACTCAGGGCTCTTGCTGCCACTCTGCCGTAGATCCTTGGAGACAGGAAGGATGTGTGGGCCAGAGAGTGGCAGCAGCCCCTGAGGGCAGGGCAGCATGACTGAGGACCTCGGGGGGACTCTGGGTGCAGAGGATGCAGATGTTGCTTGGCATTGGGTACTAATAGCATGCTCACGGCCCCATGGCTTTCCTCGTAGGCCCAAGCACAGAGGCAAGTACTGTGTGGGGGAGCGGAAGCGGTTCCGGCTCTGCAACCTGCCCGCCTGCCCTGCTGGCCGCCCCTCTTTCCGCCAAACCCAGTGTAGCCACTTTGATGCCATGCTCTACAAGGGCCAACTGCACACATGGGTGCCTGTGGTCAACGATGGTGAGTCCTGCTACCCGTGTGGATGCTGAGGCCCAGGGGTGGGCGACGTATGGGCCCCAGTGACATAGGCCCACCTATAGAGGTCCAGATACCACCCCCAGCTCTTGGCTGCCCCCTGCTGTTGTTTGGGGTAGCTATTCATTCCCAGCTTCTCAGTCTGCAGTACTTTGCAGGTAGCTATCAGTCCCGCCAGATGCCCTTGGCCTACTACTGATGTGTGTTACGGAGGATGAGGGAGTTTTCCTGAGGGCTGGCCTCTGTGACGCTTGCTCTTTTGCTTTCGCTCCACGAGTCCTCCCCTTGTCCCCTCAGAGAACCCCTGTGAGCTGCACTGCCGGCCCTCCAAACACTCCAATACAGAGAAGCTCAGGGATGCTGTGGTGGATGGCACCCCTTGCTACCAAGGTCGGGTCAGCCGTGACATCTGCATCAATGGCATCTGTAAGGTGTGTGGGAAAGTAATAGCCTCACCGGCAGGCTGTGGATCCACCTCGAGGTCTTTCCTGGCTTTCTCCAGGCTGCGTGCCAGCCCCTGCCCTTGTCCCCTGACTCTAAGACAAAGCCTCTATGCCCCGCTGTCTCTGGCATGGGACACCCCAAACTTGGCTCCATATTCTCAGCCACTACCATCTTACCCCTTTGTCTCCATCAGCTGCCTACTGCTCATCCCAGCGTGCCTGCCCATACAGCCCCAGCCATGAAATCAGAGCCTGGATGGATGCAGGCAACTGCCTCCGCTCTGATAGGAAGGGGCTGACAAGGTGGTCCTGGTGCTATGCCAGGCTCTGGGCCTGCAGAAAGCACTGTGTTTGGAAACAGTTCTTCTGATTTCTAGTACTGGCTGCTCTTTCATGCCCAGTGCCCAGCCACCTTCCTTACCCTACCTCTTGCCTTGAAAGCTACTGTGCTACAGACCTGGGTTTTGGAGAGGCCTAGGAAAGAGGTGCTAATCCAGTGTCTTTGATATTGGATCTTATTTCTGGAAAATTCCATCATGTGCCAGACTCCATGCTTATCTGTGGCCTTATTTGAGAGAGACTTCCTGCCTTTTGTCTCATGTGATGCTCTTAACACTCTTTTAAGGCATGAACTGATGTCCCCCTTTTCCATCAGGGGAAGAGAAGCTCATGTGTGTCAGGCAGGATGACTGCGATAGGACTGGACCCAAGCAAGGGCTCTTGACCTCCACCTAGGGTCTCTCTTCTGGACCCTGGTGGATACCCGGAGGGGGCCGGCAGCCAGCACAAAGGGCCTCCTCTCTGTTTCAGAATGTGGGCTGCGACTTTGAGATTGACTCTGGTGCCATGGAGGACCGCTGTGGTGTATGCCAGGGCAATGGCTCTACTTGCCACACCGTGAGCAGGACCTTCGAGGAGGCTGAGGGCCTGGGTATGGTTGGGACTGCTGGGCTGCCAATGGGTGCCTATAATTCTATTCCCTGCCCTCATGGTCCTTGCCTAGACTGGCCAGGACCCTTACAGGAGTCAGGGAGACCCTGTGCCGAGTGAGACCTGTCTTAGGGGTCCTTCTATTCTAGGGACTGTGAGTGGTCTGTAGTCCTTTCAGAGAGAGGGCTGCTGTCTTCTGAAGCTTCAGAGACCTTCCCAATGCCATGCCTCAGCCTTGGGATCTGACTTACACATATGGCTTTTAAGTGCCAACTGTGTGCCCAGCTAGGGGGGGGGCACCTAGGTGAGGAGCTCACAGGGTGACAGAGCCTTTGCCATGACGAATGCAGTAGGCTGTGTATTTTAGGGAGGGAAGGAAACACCAAGCTACAAGGTCTTACCTGGGAAGTCAGGGAGGACTTCCCATAGGAGGTGGAGACTGAGCTGGATGATGATGGACTCAGGACACTGGGTGAGGAGAACCCCAGATAGAGCCTATGTTGGAGCCTGGCCCTGCAAGGCAGGTGGGCTGTGAGGCTATAATGCTGGGCTCCACAGCTCGCATTTCTTTCCCAGAGCTGACTTGTATCCCCATAGAAGCCTGTGCAGATTACCTAGTCTCAGTGCTTCTTTTCCTCATCTGTAAAATGGGGATAGCAATAGTGTCTATGTTATGGCATGGAGTAGCATTGGGCATACCCAAGAGTGGTGTTACAGAATAGAAAGAGAGAAGTCAAGCTGACTAGAGAAGAGGAGAAAAGCCCAAGCATTTTGGCTTTCCAGGATGGGAGAGATGATGGACAAGATTGTGAAAAAGACCAGTTCAGTCTTCCGGGAGAATGATGCTGGGCCATGGGTCAGAGGGGAAGGATCTGTGGGCCTTTTCTAAGGCTTCGGTGACCTAGAGTGGATATAATACCTGCTCTTCGGGGGGGGGGGGGGGGAGACTCAGAATCCTGAGCTGATGGTGGAGTCTTTGGCTTCATCAGCAGAAACAAGAGGAAGCAAGAGGGTGGGGGAGAGATATGACTGCTTATCCCAGGGCCAAACACTGTGTACCACCACTGCCAACAGGGTACGTGGATATAGGGCTGATCCCAGCCGGAGCCCGAGAGATCCTCATTAAGGAGGTGGCTGAGGCTGCCAACTTCCTGGCCCTGCGGAGTGAGGACCCAGATAAGTACTTCCTCAATGGCGGCTGGACCATCCAGTGGAATGGGGACTACCAGGTGGCGGGGACTACATTCACCTATGCACGTACAGGCAACTGGGAGAACCTCACATCCCCAGGCCCCACCAGTGAGCCTGTCTGGATCCAGGTACCTGTCTCTCGAGGCCAGGATGGGAGGAATTAACCGGGGTGGTCCCCAAGGTAGGATATACAGGGGAAACCTTAGGGCTGCCATAGGGTATGGTTCTGGACCAGGCTCAGCTGCTAGGGCCTCTGAACCTCTACCTCAGTTTTCCCATCTCTAGAGTAGGTCTCCAGTACAGCTGAGTTCGCAGAGGTGGCTGGGGATGACCTTAGGCGCAGGTGCTGGGCAGATGGAGAAGGGGTCCCTGGGCTCACAGGCCCCGTTTGCCGGTTCCAGCTGCTGTTCCAGGAGAGCAACCCTGGGGTGCACTACGAGTATACCATCCACAGGGACGAAGTCCAGCCACCCGAGTTCTCTTGGCACTATGGGCCCTGGAGCAAGTGCACTGTCACTTGTGGCACAGGTGAGACTCACACTCGCTGAGCTTGCTTGTGCGTGATCACGTGTAGTGGTCACCCCAGGGCTTTAAAGTGGGTCTGGTTATTTACTTCCGTTTTATAGAGCTGCAAGTCCTAAGCCACTGGCAAGAAGCAGCGGGGTGGGCCACTGGAGTGTGTCGTGGAGGGAAGGCCGGGAGGGCAGTGAGAGGAAGTCATGGAGGCCTGCTTTCACCCTGACAGAGGCAGCGGAACCCTGTTCTGTGAGGGTCTGGGCAGAGCCGATGTGTGTGTGTGTCTTTTGAGGCACCCTGGTGCCAGGCCCAGGCTGAATCCCCATGGCTTCCAGGTGTGCAGAGGCAGAGCTTGTATTGCATGGAGAGGCAGGCTGGACTTGTGGATGAAGGACACTGTGAACATCTGAACCGGCCCGATGACCGCCAGAGGAAGTGCAGTGAGGAGCCCTGTCCCGCCAGGTAAGCTTACTGTCCCCAGCCAGACTTCCAGTTCCTAGGTGTCCTGCTGCTCCTGCCTCTGCCTCTGGACCCCGGTAGCTCTGGAGAAGAAAGCTACTGCTTGGGGCCTCTTTTCCCAAGTCAGAGGCATCAATCAACCCATGGACCTAGCTTGGCCCTGGAGTGCACTGGGGCAGCTGGTGCCAGTATCACCACTCTTGATCATTCCTTGTCCAGACCCCCCAGGGTGAAGGTGGTGGGACTGAGGGGCAGGGCACCAACCTGGGGCTTGGGTCTCTGGGGATTATTCGCCATTCAGCCCTGCCTGAACCCGAATGGCCCGAAGTTATGTCGTGGCCACCTTTGCTCATGAACCTTGCTCATGATGGGTGCTAATGTCACACTCTCACCACATGTGCCCCTTCCCAGGTGGTGGGCAGGGGAGTGGCAGCTGTGTTCCCGATCCTGTGGACCTGGAGGTGTCTCTCGCCGGGCTGTGCTCTGCATACGCAGTGTAGGGCTGGATGAGCAGCGAGCCTTGGGACCACCTGCCTGTGAACATCTTCCTCGTCCCATGGCTGAAACGCCATGCAACCAGCATGTGACCTGTCCTGCCACCTGGGGTGTGGGGAACTGGTCCCAGGTAAGTGTAAGGAGGAAAGGAGACCTGACTTTGGTACCACCATTGCCTTAGATAACTGTTTGTTACCTGGGGTGGGAGGGAGTCTGGGGCATTTCTGGGACAACACTGTTCACAGAAGCCTTGGGGATCAGGAGTTCCCAGACATGCTGACTATCATCTTGAACTAAGCATGACCATAGAGGGCTGGCTGAGACCTCTATCACTAGGAAACCAGCCATAGGCAGGTTCTGCCACCATGCCCCAGCTTCCCCAGAAGCCCCATCCTGGCTTGAGCTGTGACCTCCTTTGCAGTGCTCTGTGACATGTGGAGCTGGCATCCGGCAACGAAGTGTCCTCTGCATCAATAATACCGAGGTCCCCTGCGACGAAGCTGAGCGACCAGTGACTGAGGCCGCTTGTCTTCTGCCTCCCTGCCCATGCCCCATGTACATGACTGGCATAGACGGCTCTGGCAGTGGTTCCTCCAGTCCTGAGCTCTTCAATGAGGTTGACTTCATCCCACACCGGCCGGCCCCACGCCCTTCACCGGCATCCTCACCCAGGCCAGTCAGCATCAGCAACGCCATTGATGAGGAGGATCTGGAACTGGATCCGCCGGGGCCTGTGTTTGTGGATGACTTCTATTATGACTACAATTTCATTAACTTCCATGAAGACCTGTCTTATGGGCCCTTTGAGGAACCCCATCCAGACCCGGCTGATACAGGGGGTTGGACGGCACCACCCCACATCAGACCCACTGAACCTACCTCAGATACTCCAGTGCCTACTGCTGGGACTTCTGGAGTTAAGGAAGAGGGGGTCCTGGGAGCTTGGTCCCCTAGCCCGTCACTCAGCCAGGCTAGCCATTCCCCACCTATATTCTTAGAGCAGACCCCTGTGAATCCCTTGGCCAATTTCTTGTCTGAGGAAGATGCTCCCATGGAGGCCCCCGAAGTTGGGCTCCCCAGCTTGCTCTGGCCCCCTGCTTCAGCTGATGACATGGTGACACCTGTTGCCCCTGGAAACCCTGATGAGTTACTAGTGAGGGAAGACAGGCAGGGCCAGCCACCCACTCCATGGTCTGACCAGAACAAAGTTTCCAAAGATGAGAACACCTTGGGCCATACGTCACCAGCTCTGCCCCAAAGCCCTATCCCCACACAGCCCTCTTCACCCTCCATCAGTACTACTCAAGCCTCTCCTGGTCCTGGTCTGGTGGAGGTGTGGACAGGAGGGCCTGTGGTCTGGGACCCAGTGTTGGAGGATGACCTAAAGCCTGTGCATGGTGAGCTGTGGCCCAGTGTAGAGGTGGCTCCTCCTCTCCTTCCTCCCGTGGCCACTGTGCCAGGCATCTGGGACAGAGACAGCCCCCTGGAGCCAGGGATTCCAACCCCAGGACCGGACTCACAGAACCTGAAAACTCTGGCATTTCCAGGGACCTTCCTTGTGACAGCACCAACTGATCTAAGGAGCGTGGGACCGATGGACCAGCCACAGCCTCCTCACCCTGAAGGGACCCTCAGCCCTCTGCTGCAGCCTAAACCAGCTCAGGAGACTCATGCTAACAGCAGCGAGGACCCTGAGGTCCAGCCTTTGCAGCCCAGCCTAGTGGAGGATGGCTCCCCTACAGATCCACTGCTTGCCAAGAATGCCAGTTGGCAAGTGGGCAACTGGAGCCAGGTGAGTGGCAGAGCACCCAGGATGGTGGGAAGTTTGAGCTGCCGGACCCTGGGACTCAGTTTTAAGCAAAGCAAGACCCAGCTGTGTTCATCCTGCCTCCCTTGGAGAACAGCATAATGGTTCCTGGGATTGGCTGACTGACAGCCATGGTGGGCCGTGGCTCCCCGAGGCAGAAAGAGTATTATCCCAGCTCCCGTGTAGCCCTGAGGCTAGTCTGTCTCTCCCACTGGGCCTCAGTTTCTCTACTGTGAAGTGGAAGTGAAGTGAGGGGCCCCGTCTGCTGGAGTTTTTGAGTCCTCGGAGGGCCGTTCCTAGGCCACATGCAGGGCTTCAGAAAAGTCAGTAACTATAAATCAAGTGCAGCTGGGAGGAATGTCCTCAAACTGACCTGCATGCCCCAGAAATGGAGATGTCACATTAGCAAGGGTAAGGAAGGCCTCCTTCCATGGATTCCAGACCCAGCGCTGCCTGGGAGGGCTTGGCTAAGGATTTAGCTGAGACACAGCCAGGCTCCTCCAGATGCTTCGCCCTTTGTCACCCTTCAAAGTCTCCCCCTCTTTTGTTAGGGATCCCATAATAGTCTGAGTTGTATGGAAAAAAGATGACCCGTGCCCCTTCTCTAGATTCTCATTGTGAGAGATCCATAATCTGGGGTGGAGAGAGACAGGCTGAATTCCTACTCATTTAGCTGCTTGGATTAGGGCCCAGACTTCCCTGGTTAGTGAGAAGCCACAGGATGGCCGGGTAGGTAGGTGGGTCTACGTGGCTCTTGGGAGCAGGGATAGTTAACTGCTGGTGACATTTGACTTGTTCTTTCACAGTCTCCGTGGGAGGTGGGTGGAGGCAGATAAAGATGTGGGGCCATCTTCGGTGGGGCTGGCCGGGTGAGGGTCTGCTGGGCTTACAGACAGCGTCTCTGGCCCACAGTGTTCCACCACTTGTGGTCTGGGCGCCATCTGGAGGCTGGTGCGCTGCAGCTCTGGCCGTGATGAGGACTGCACCCTTTCTAGCCGGCCCCAGCCAGCTCGCCATTGTCACCTGAGGCCCTGTGCTGCCTGGCGCATGGGCAACTGGAGTAAGGTGAGGAAGGAGGGAGCCCTGGGTCTCATGGCCGTGGTTTGGAGATGGGCAGGGCACGGTGAGCGCCATGCCACCGTCTGCATCCTGATCCCGTCTGTCCTCATCTCCCCGGGCCCTGCTCATGCTGCTGACCTTCCTCTCGATTCCTACCACCCACCATTGGCTCACCCTAATTCCATGTGTCCTGTCCTCTGGGGTTGTCACCTGGTGTCCAAGTCTTCTAGGGTTCTTGGGCTCAGGCTGGAAGGTCTACCCCCTGCTGTACCATAAACCTCACTGGGTCATATCGCATGCATGGGTTTAGATTGTGTCTATACCTGTGTTCTTTGGTCTCCAGTGCTCTCGCAACTGTGGTGGAGGTTCCTCCACAAGGGATGTACAGTGTGTGGACAAGCGGGACCTCCGGCCACTGCGGCCCTTCCACTGCCAGCCTGGGCCTACCAAGCCACCCACCCGTCAGCTTTGTGGGACCCAGCCCTGCCTCAGCTGGTATACCTCTTCCTGGAGAGAGGTGAAGCCTGGGTCTTGGGGGGTAGGGACTGGGGACACCCTCAGACCCTGGCTGTACTCGATGCCTCCCTGTTCTTCCAGTGTTCCGAGGCCTGTGGCGGTGGCGAACAGCAGCGTCTGGTGACATGCCCAGAGCCAGGCCTCTGTGAGGAGTCGCTGAGACCCAACAGCACCAGGCCCTGCAACACCCACCCATGCACGCAGTGGGTGGTGGGGCCCTGGGGTCAGGTGAGCGGGGTTCCTTGGGGAGGAAGTGGGATCAATCCTTGGCAGATAGCTCCTGGCCCTTAGGCTTCGAAGGATGGGTTGTAGGGTGTGCTGTGTGGTGGTCTCTCTCTGGCCACCAAACATACAGTAGTGACCAGATGAAGTCCTTGTACTTTGCCAGGGAAAATCAGATAGAGGAAAAATTGCTATGTGGGGTAAATCTTCTGAGGAGGAGACTTTGGATGGATACCTAAAGGAGTCAGTCAGTGATGCCAAGGAAGGGATGATGAGAATAGCAAGTGCTGAGCCCTAAGGCAGGAATGATGGGGGGGTACTTGGGGGGGTGGCACAAGGACAAGTGTGGCAGAAGCGGAGTGGAGAGGGGCCCCCAAGGGCAGGGCAGCTCTCTGCTGGGCCTGCTGGGAGCTGATTGGTTCAGGAGCCTCAGTGATTCCTCGATCTACTGGCTGCTGAATGATGGGGCAGGAGCTTGGCCCTGTGGGGCCGTTTTCTTTTCACCTTTAAATTGGGGGCAGCCTAGAGGAGCAGGGAAAGAATTAAGTGAAGAACATGGAGCCTGTATCGTGCCAGCGCAAGTTAAATCTGAGAGCAGGCTGACTCGGGGTGGGGACCCTGGCTGAGACCCTCTGCTGCCCATGGCTTGCAGCCCTTCTCCTGTGTCTTTTGGGCACTGTGGTCTCCCCCCAGTGTCTGCCTTCTCTGCCCAGGCCTCTTGGGTGAGTTTTGCATTCCTTCTTACTTTCGTCTTGCCCTCGCTGCTGCAAGGGGGGGATGCCTCCGGTGACAGTGGGGTTCAGCACTATGCTCTACTGGGTCCCCGACTGTGGTGGCCGGTCCTGGGGACGTTCTGTCCTCTCTCTCCTGTGCAGTGCTCAGCCCCCTGCGGAGGTGGAGTTCAGCGTCGTTTGGTCAAGTGTGTGAACACTCAGACAGGCTTGGCAGAGGAAGACAGTGACCAGTGTGGCCATGAGGCCTGGCCTGAGAGCTCACGGCCATGTGCCACTGAGGACTGTGAGCTGGTTGAGCCCCCACGTGAGTGTCTCCCTACCCCTTGGGGATGGTGGGGGAGGGGGAGAAGGATGGCTGGGACCTGGAGACTCATCCAGATGTCAGTCCCATAACAGCTGCTGTTCTATTTACAGTTCGCTCAAACCACGTGGTCACCGTAACTGGGAGGCCACAGGGTGCCAAGGTCCCAAACTGGGAATCAGCCAGGGGGAATCCCAGCCACCCAAGCATCCTTGCAGGCAGCTTCTGTAGCCTCGGGGAGTTGAAGGAGCCCCCTGACCTCTCAGCTGCGGAAAGCTTTTCTCCCTTGGGGTCTTAGTTCCCACAGTGAGGCGAGGATGGCCTTGGGCTCTGGGCACTGCCTATTCCTCAGAGGATAACTGCCTGCAGTGAGCAGTGGAGCCCCAGGAAAGACTCCCTCCCAGGGTCCTGCTGCCGCCGCCGCCGCTGCCGCCGCCGCCGCCGCCGCCGCCGCCGCCGCCGCCGCCGCCGCCGCCGCCGCCGCCGCCGCCGCCGCCTATGGGCTTCCTGGCCAGCTGGGCCAGTATGGAGCAAAGGTCTGAGCCAGAGGTGGCTCTGAAAACCACCTCCTTCCTGAGGCTCCAGCTGTCCCCAGCAGTGAGAAACACAGGAAACAGTATGGCTCTTGAGTCACATCTGGGCACCCATTCACCAGCTGCGTAGTCTTGGGCTCTGTTTCCCTATCTGGATTGTCATTTCCTCTTGCATAAAGGGGCTGGCAACCCTTATTTTGGTATTGGTGGGGTCTGAGGGTGAAGGGCTCAGTACTGCCAGGGCCCCTGCTTAGCACAGGCTAGGCCATTTTACCCTCCCCTCCCCTTTCAGCAGCCATTATTGTCCTCCATACAAAGGCAGGGGAGTCTGAGGCCACCTCTGACACTTGAGGGAACCCAGGAGCTTGGCATTTACCTACGGGGTTGCCACACCTATCCCCAGGACAGTTGGTGTGTGTCGGCCCTCATCTGCCTCTCCCTGCTCTGCACAGCCTTCACTACCAGCAGCTGGCTCCCGTGGTACAGGCTCAGGACCCGAGTAGTTACTGCTGTGCCATTCTATCCTGAATCCCATTGCCTCAAGGTGCTGAGGAAATGCTAGCCTGGGTTTGTCAAGCCATCCCTGCTTGTCTTGCTCTCATCAATTCCCCGGATCTATCCCTCTGAGACACTTCAGCACAGCTATGCTGGGTGCTGTACCACAGTGCCTGCCTTCGGGGCTGACAGTGCCCATGGCTCTTCTGTCTCTCGTGCCACGCTCAGGGGTGGCAGGGACTATGGTCCCAGATGGTGCAGAGTAGGAACCGAAGCTCTACCAGAAATAGTGTGGCTTAGCAGACTGTGGCCTTGGAAGGTCTCCCAGGGGGATGGTGAGGGTGGGCTCAGCAGGGACCCGTGGAGGTGGCTAGAATGCTACACAATGCTCACCCACATGAAGAATTTCTTGCCCCTAGTGAAGGGAGCCAATCAGGGAAGCATCTTGGATCCCAAGCTCCTGGCTGGAGCTTCCAGGATGTTTTGATGGCTTGTGGGATTGTATGACAGGACATTTGGAAATTCTGGAAACTCCAGGGTGTGTGATCACCGTGGCAAAACAGCTGACATGCCTAGTCATGTGGCCTTCCCCATGGAGGTGGGGGCTGTTATCAAGAGGAAACCTTCCCCCAAGTGGTTAGGCCTGCCTGAGGTCGTTCAGGGGAACTAGTGTGCAGGCTGATGGAGTTTGCAATTGCTGCCTGAAAGGTAGGGTGGGGAGCCTTTCTGTTGCCCTCTGCCACACCTGGGGATGTCCCAGAGCAGGGCTCAGCTGTTCGCCTGTTCTTCCTCCCCAGGGAGTCTGCAGAAGTAAGCAGGGGTCTGGGCAGCTGTGGCTTCAGCAGCGGCAGCAGCAGCAGCAGCAACAGCAAGGCAGTAGCACTGGGAGAGAAGCCAAGGGTCTGGAAGCAAGCCACTTCCCAAAATAGCTTTCCCAGGAGAGCCAGCCAAGCCTCAGCTCCTGACAGTCAGGGCTTGAAGAGTCACCCTCTCCTGTGCCGTCACCAGAGGTTACACCCAGCCTTAGGTGCCTACTGATGACCTTTGTGGCCCTGGCCCAGTCCCATTTTCTGAACTTCATGACCCAACAAAATGGGTGGCTATCCTGCCACACAAAAGTTGAGGATGAATACGGCCCACATTGGGGGAGGGGGGAGAGCAGCGGGGGGGGGGGGGCAGGGTGGTGTGGTGCAGTGGTAGCCACAGAGGCATGTGGCACTCTACAGAAGGTGGCAGGGAGGTGGAGTGGATGCATATTGGCGCAGGTGCATGAGATAAAGTTGTGGGCCTGGTCCTGTCGGGTACCATGATTGAGCAGGGATGAAGATGGTACTCGAAGGCTTGCATCACTCCTGGGCAGGCTCCTGGGCATCTCATGGCCTCCCGAGGTGCTCAAGGATGGGGTCTCGGAACCTTTCTTCCAGAAAGTTAAGTCCAACGGTGTCAGTAGTCCAAGGGCAGGTGAGGCGGGGACAATAGCTAAGGACTTGGGGTTCTGATTCTGGGGACCTCCTTCAGAAACTGGGTCTCCTGCCGGCTGCTAGTCTTCTTAAGGCGAAGGGGTGTTTATTTGGGTTCACAATATATCACCACTTCTTCTTGAGATGAGGGGGGGTCTTTCAGCTCAATTTACTGGGTGATGAAGTGTGGTTCTGGGTGTCATGCCCACTGATTTCTAACCATCTCCCCGCACCCCTTCTCATCTCTTCCCATTCCCAGGTTGCGAGCGGGATCGCCTGTCCTTTGGTTTCTGTGAGACATTGCGCCTGCTGGGCCGCTGCCAGCTGCCCACCATCCGTGCTCAGTGCTGCCGCTCATGTCCCCCACTCAGCCGTGGTGTCCCTTCCCGGGGCCATCAGCGGGTGGCCAGACGCTGAACAGAGGCCTGGCCTCCACCAATGCACATCAGAATGCACAGACAAACTGACCCATGACACACAGACCTCAGCGCCCCACCACAGGCTACGGTGGAGCCCTGCTCCTCCTGCCTTCATGGTGCTAACCCCATCCCTGTGCAATGGCAGGCTGGGGACCCCCCCCCTCCTCTCAGAAAAGGTATTTTTTTATTCTAACAGTTTGCACATTTGTTATTGTTTTACATAAATGAATATCTACCCTTTCAAAGCTGTTGTTCGAATTTCTGACGGTCTTATAATAAAAAAAAAAAAACCAGAGCCAGGTATCAGGGTGAAAGCTGAAAGATCAGAGAAGCAGAGCAAGCCACAACCACCACATATTACCTCACCAACTGTACGCATCCTCAGACTGAAATCCTCTGCGTCTTCACCCGAAAGGGTCTCAACTGAACTGCTTTAGTTCCTGTTTCCTCACGCCTTACATACCTTTCTCTGCCCTGTCGTCACTTCCTGGGATGAAAGGCACATGTGCTTCCCAGTACTGGGATTAAAAGCGTGTGCCACCACTGCCTGGCTCTGTTTCCAGGGTGGCCTTGAACTCACAGAGATCCAGACGGATCTCTGCCTGTAACTGACAGGATTAAGGGTGCCACCACTGTCTGGCCTCTATGTCTAGTGGCTGACTCTGTCCTCTGATCCTCAGGCAAGCTTATTTGGGTTCACAATATATCACCACACAAAGCAGCTTGGCCTTGCCTTGGATTGGGAGGACCTCCAACATGACCTCTACCTACCTCTCTTATCAGATGGCTACTACCCTGTCCCTTGTGGAGGCCTCAGCAGACAGCAGCTTCTCTGTTCCTATGGGGGCAGATCAGCAGGGCCAGCACAGAGGCCATGCAAAGATGCCTAATGTAGACGTGGAAGCTCCCGAGGTGGGTGGAGATGGCACATATATCTCAGAGGCTTACACAGCAGGAGCAGCAAGGTCTTTGCAGGGGGGCACAGGTTGGCAGAGGCCCAGGGAGTCCTGTTCCCTGCCCCCACTCATTCCACACCCCTGCCCACTATCTCCCGTTAAGGTCCTCAGAGACCTGGGTTTCACAGAGATGGAGCCAGATGCACTCATGCACCTGAGGCTGTCTTGTCTCTCACGGGGACTACCTGTGGCATGACAGCGGGCACCTGCCAGGTCTGCTACTTGAGAGCAGCCGGGCATGCAGGTACTTTGAAGAGGGTTCTGGACCCTGGTCAGTGACAGGGATAATTAGGCCTTCTTCTCAGCCTTGGCCCCTGTCTGACCCTTCCTTCTGGCTGTGAGTCATCTTCTGGGAGGCATTACTGCTCTCCCTCAAGTTTGAGACACAGGAGTTGTAAAAAAAAAAAAAAAAAAAGGGGGGGGGCACTTATCACATTTTATTCTCCAGAGTGAGGCGTATGTGGAAGCATGGAGGGATCTGATCACCGAGAATGTGGGTACAGTGGAAGTCACTGCTTGGGACCAGGAAGCGGTGTCACAGGGTGGAACCAGTCAGTGCTGTGCCTGTCCCAGGACTTGCTCTACCTGGGAGTGGGGTGGGGGTGTGGGGTGTGAGGTGGAGCAGGGGCTATTGCTCTCAGGAGTAAAGGTTTTCGTCTAGCTCTGGGTTTCCTGTTCTCCCACCATCTCATCCTGAACATGAGCAGGTGAGAAGTTCACAGTGGAGGGGGTGACTGGAGATACAGGCCCAGTAGAGACGCTGGGCTCCAGGCAGGTCCTATACGTGGCCTGGCCAAATTTAGGCAGTCTACCAGGTTACTCAGGAAAGCAAGTCACTGGTGGCCTGTGTGCATCCAAGCACTACCATGCTGAGGGTGGAGAAGCATTGGGTTTGCTTCCTGCCTGTGTCTGCAGCAGCCCTGTGGGCCCAAAGAGGCCCTGGAGACCCACAGTCTGAGTAATGGCTTCCTACAACCTTGCCCAATCCACTCCCCATGGCAACTCCTCACCAAGATGGGAACAGAGACCCATACACAGCAGGGCTTGGCACTGTGGTAGAGACCTAGGGTCCCTGACCCAGCCCTGGCCTCTGCCATTACTATAGAGCTGTGGGACCTCGGGAGCCCCCCAGCCTTACTGAATAAATCCGTGTCTCTGAAAGAGCAGCAGCTTACCAGGTCCAGGCCTACACTGATGAGTCCTGCCCCCCTCTGCCCCCTCCCCCACCTCACGGAAAGACATTTGGTCCTAATCATTCTTGTGTTTTTCCAGAGATGGCTGGGGGAGTCCCTAGCGTCAGCTGGGCCTGAGCTGTCTGCCCAGACAGGAGGCAAACAAACCATGACTCAGGCTGGGCACGCACAGCTGGTGCGAGAGGGTACCTGTCTCCCAAGGGGTGGGGGTGGGGGGGTGGTGGTAAGGACTGCTCCAAACACAGGCAGCATCTCACTATGACCCCAACCTCTGCCCTCAGCTCTTGCCCACAGTTCAGTTCTGGCACTCAGGTCTATCAGTGTTGAGAAGGGCATCCTGTCCCTCCTATCCCAATGGAACCAAGGGCAGGGACCTAAGAATCAGCAAGCTGGCAGAATGGACAGCACCCCATCCCTATAATGCACACCCCATGCTCCAAGCCCATGCAGAGGCCTCCATCACAAATGACTGCAACTACCTTTCAAGGCAGAATGTAATACAAATTAGTTTATTTCTCCCTTTACAAGTCTAACATTGAACTCGAAGATCAGCACAAAAGCTGCTGTGATACGTAAGGACGGTCACTGGTAGTGTGCCCTCAAGTCTTCCAGTTGCCCACAGGGGAAGGACCTCACACACTGGGCACGCATCCAGCCTCTATCTTCAAGGACTTCCCTGAACAGGCCCACCAAGAGGCGGGTGGGTCAGGAAGACAGCACTGTACAGAGTGAGGGGGGCGTGTGCAGTCACAGATAACAAAACCTGACTGGGTGCTACCTAGAGGACTTCCTGTATCAACACAACACAGCTAACGCCAGAGAGGTAAACAGCGACCAGCTACTGTTCAGCTGTCACCATGGCTACGCGCAGCACCAGAGGCTACCTGGGTGAGCGAAGTGAGGGATGGCCGAGGCTATGGGGAGAAGGCGGAACAGGAGGGAACTGTGATTTGGAAGGCTCAGGTTGATATAAATACATACAAGGGAGTTGTGCACACAAAATAGAACTTGTTATATAAAAGTCGTACAGAATCTAGAAAAACCTTAATAAAATAAGTCTATAAAAATATAAAATGTAGTGAAAATATAAAAGTATTAACAGTTGAAATATTGGTAAGTCCCATCAGATGGGGCACTGAGGGCAGGGTAACCCCCCTCCCCGCCCCCACTGTGGCATGTGCATGTGGACCCACATGCTGGAGGCTATGCTTTGGGTTTCTCAGCCCACAAGGATCACCAGGCAGGAGCCACGGGTTGCATGCTGGGTAAAGGTTCAAAAAAACAGCAGCTGCATGAGGCGGACCGACATTAGGGGTTCCTGCCACGGTGGCCGGTGTAAGTCTGGAACCTCAGGGGCACTGGGGGGTAAAGACAGGTCTCAGTGACGAGAGAATGGGAGGTGATGGCTCAAGTCTCTGGAGTTCTGCCTGGGGAGGAGCCTGCGTCATTCTGCCCCCAAACCGGAGGGCAGGCAACTCTGCCTTCTCAGCTCTGTGGACGCTGAATCCTTTATTCCAGGGAGGAGAGCCCGCAGGTGTACATTTCTGAGTTCTCTTGCGACTTTACCTGACCACTGACGCTAACTGGGGAACCAATGCTGCCTCTCGGGAATGGCAGGACAGCATACCGGGGATTTCTTCTTCTTTGCATTGCTGAGATGGAGCCCAGAGCCTCACATGCCAGGCACACATTCTACCACTGAGCTATGTCCCCAGTATTACCAGATACTTTTAAGATGCCTTTACTGGACACACAGGACAAAAGCAGGCCAGTGCCAAAAGAGCATTTATGCTGAAAACATATTTGGATTGACTGGCATCTTCTTTCTAGTGGGAAACCGACATGGCGACTGAAATCAAGGCAAATGGAACTGAGCCATGGGGCTCCAACCCCATCCTACTGCACCTCCTTAGCAGCTGTCCCCAAGGCTGACAGCCATCATTACACATGGGGTGGGCATTTTTCCGGCATTTGGCTTCAGGGAGGCCCTGAGAACAGCAGTGAGACCACTGTCCAGCTCAGACAGCTTCCTGAAGAAGCCGCGCCTTAAACCACCATCCTAAAGATACAATGCTGACATTTTTTTATACCTGAAAAGAGACAAAGGTTATTGGCTAAATACAGAGACCAGCTCCTTTTACATGGTAATAAACGAAGTAACTTTTAGAGAAGTTGAGCACAGGCTAGATGCTGAAAAACCGACTCAGCCATTCAAGTGCTAGAAAGCAGATAGCAAAAACAGGAAAACCGGTCATGGAAAAAGCACTTCTCACAACTGCCTTGCTCCAATTCTTAGTCTGAGTGTGTTTATACTAGCTAAGGATTGTTTCCGATCTTTTTCCAGGTAGTGTAAGATAGGCTGCTTAAGGCTGTTTCCCTTGTGTTCCGATAATACTGTTAGAAAATGTTTTCTCATGACAGTCGCTCATCAGGGATGCTTAGGACTGAGCAAAAATAACCTCCCTTGTCCAGACCCTCCCTGGGCTTCAAGAAGGAAGTGTTCCAAGTCCCCAGAGTCCACTATGCCAGAGGCCACAGTGACCCCAGCTCCCTGCTGAGGACAAGGATGACAAAGACTGGGAGAGCTCATCACTCCTGTCCTCCAGCAGAGGTGCTTCCAGATCTAGGAAGCTGGCAGTTAGCCTCACTCCCCACCCAGCCTCTGGGCACAAGAGCTATCAGAACCCTGGCCACTGCCACCCAGGAGCCCACCAGCCACAGCACTGCCACAGGGGAAAGTTTCCCACGTTTCCTCATGCAGGGGCGGGCCTACTGCAAGGCTCATTTGGAACCCCGATCCGGCCACACTTGGAGAATGGCATCTCCAAGTCACCCCCCAATGACAAGAGCTTTCCATAGCAGCTCTTGGAGGTGTGCCAGGCTCCCTGCAAGCTGGGACAGAGCAACTGGCAAAATTGCTGGCAATAAGAAGTGTGGGGGCTGGCAGCAGGGCAGAGTGAGTGCTACCAGTCTGAAGGGCCATGTATGAGGGCAAAGGCTAGTCCAGAAGGGGCCGTGGCTGGCAGTGTGAAGCCACCAGCAGAGGGCTCCGAGGCTCTCTAGGAAGGACGGTTCTGAATAAGAGTTGTGCTCGTTTTTTAAAAAAGTCCCTCTTCTTCTTCTTTTTTTTTTTTTTTTTTTGGTTTTTCGAGACAGGGTTTCTCTGTGTAGCTTTGGAGCCTGTCCTGGAGCTCTCTGTAGACCAGGCTGGCCTCGAACTCACAGAGATCCGCCTGCCTCTGCCTCCCGAGTGCTGAGGGCGTTCACCACCAACTGCCTGGTCCCTCTTCTTATGATGACCTTTTGCCCCTGGAAGCAGCCTCACTGAGGCCCTGTATGCATTCCCCCACAGTGCTGTCCTTGAATGAAAAGAGCCTGGGGAGATGTGGAGCACAGTAGTTTTTGTAGGGTGAGACACTCATGATTGGCAGATGCTGTAAACAGGCCCTTGGAAACAGTCAACTGGGGAGTCACCAATCGGACAGCAAGCGTGACTGTGATGCATGTGACTGAATGCCATGACATGGAAATGGCTGTAAAGCCATCGGACCTCTCAAATGGGAGGTGAGAAAGTGCAGCTTAGTTTTTTGGACATCTGCTCAGCAGATAGCCAGAGGCCACAGATGTTACATTTTGGCAGCTGAATGAGCAGAAACATGCCTGGAGTTAACCCCTTTGCTACTTTTGGTTATGAAGGCAAGAAGAGCAGCATCCTAGGGTGGGGGTTCATTCAAGTGTCTTCCTCCTCATCGCTGACCAGCTCGCCTTTGTCAGGGCTAGTGTCCCGCTCACGCAGGAAATCCTCTCGGATGGCCTCCAGCTCTGTCAGCTCCAGCCGGACCTTCTCCAAGTGGTAGGTTCGCCGGTTCCGAATCTGACGCAGGGGGAAGGGGTTCAGATCCCCAAAGGAGATGCTGATCAGCTTCCTGGTGGGACAAAGGGCAGAGGCAAGCATCAGTGAGGTCAGGGGAGTGCTCAGAACGCTGCCTGGAGACCAGGAAAGGGAGCAAGAGAAATGTGCCATGCTGAGAGTCTGACGGGGGAATGTCACCCTGGGAGCCCAGGCCTATCTTTTTTTAAAGATTTATTTATTTATTATGCATACAGTGTTCTGTCTGCATGTATGCCTACAGGCGAGAAGAGGGCACCAGATCTCATTACAGATGGTTGTGAGCTACCATGTGGGAGCTGGGAATTAAACTCAGGATCTCCGGAAGAGCTTAACCTCTGAGCCATCTCTCTAGCCCCAACCCAGGCCTATTTTATGCAGAGAGGCAAGAAGGTTCAGTGTCTAAGGGGATAACCCTAAGCTCAGAACGCTTTTTGACCTGATTCTTCATCTGCACAATTGGGAACATCAGAGGTGTCTCCCCGTATGGTTCCCACACATAGGCGTTTATAACCTGGTGCTCGCTTGGTGGCAGCAGGTATCAACGAGTATGACTCTTCAGGGCCAGTGTCAGGCAGGGCATATTAAGTGCTCAGGGAAACTGTCCTGACACCAATGACTAGGCGTGGTGATGACATCAGATCCTGACATCAGATCCTATCTGTTGTGTGACCTGTGCCCAGACACAGTTCACAGAGGCACACGCAGTGTGTCAAGGCACCAACTGGAAACAATGTCTTAAGTTTGTTACCTTAGCCACTGGTCAGTGTTTAATAAAGAGAGTAAGAACCGTCTGGATGGCTGGCTTTGCTCTCCAGTACTCATGGGTCAGGCACACTGCTTCAATCCTGCCATGCCCACGGCCTTGCTTCCTGACAGCAGGGGGGGTCATTCCCTTGTCAGTCACGGGCCCTATAAACTCGCAGGGACAGCACGTTACCAGAACTTCACCTGTTTCAAACCATTTGTCCTTCTGCTCCTTAGGTGTCTATCTGCGCTACGTTTAGCACAGATGTACATAGGATATGCAAGCTGCCAAGATTTCTCCTTTTCATGTTTAAACAGCTTCTCTTGAAAGGGAATGAAAAGCCTGGACTGGCCGGCTCTCTTCACGGGCCAAGTTCCCACATGCTCTAGGACGGGCAAGCACCAGAGGTTAAGGCAGGCCTGACTGCGCCCAGGTGCTGTCTCAGGCCCAGCTTTGTGATCTAGCTGGGGCACATCACTGGGACTGGGAACCAGGAGTCCACCACTGTCCTTTGTCTTCCGTGAGGCACAGGCCCGCAAACCAGAAAACTCATTCTTTACTATCCAAAGTGAAAAAGGGATGCTACATTATTAACTTACTCCTCTAGCTGGAAAGAGCCGACTGTGACAGGCCTAGGCTGCAGTCCAAGGGAACTCAGGTATTTGCCCTCGGATGCTCGGCCTCTCATGGGCCCCCAGAAGTCCTGCCACAGACACCAACCAGTTCAGTCTTGCATCATCCAAAGTCTCCTGAGTGTACCTGGCTATGGAAGCCCCTGTCCCTCTTTGTAAGACCTATCATCTCTGCAGAACTGCCTCTCCTCAGACCACTAGCATGGGCAGCTCCTTAAAGTACTGGAACTCCAGTGGAGGTGGGGCCAAGGCACCTGCAGCTTCAGCAACCTCCCTGGGGGTGGGGAGGTGCAGGAGCAGGGGCTGGTGGCACTGACGCACACATCGGCACACATCGGGAGCTCTTATCCAGTGACCTGGACGTCATACAGCGAAGGGGAAACTGTTTCAAGAGCCATTCACAAGGTGGCGCTGTAGGATCGGGCAAGATGGGAGTGCCCAGCTCTTTCCTATGGTGAAGTAGAGGAGGGCATTTATCTCCAGGCAGCCCTGACATTCCCCTTAAGACTGTCAGGGTGAGGCAGAGTCTGTCTCTGAACCAAAATGCTCTCAACACAGTGTCAGCTGTCATGTGGGAATTCATTCAGTCATTTTTAATCTTGACCACTGTGAGATGAACAAAATCCTTATTCTAAACTTTTCATCAATCTTTCTCAGCAAACACTCTCAGATACCCCTTCTCACTCGGCACACATCAGGTTATTTTTAGTGTTAGTACTAAGCCTAAAACTATCTTGAAAGCATACGCCTCAAGCGAAAGATCCTAAAAAACAGAGACGACCTCCCTGAGGCCTGCCATGGCTTCTGCCAACCACTCACACTGCCAATGTCCGCACCAGCTGCCGGAGCCAGAGCAACCACCCACTGTGGCCTAGGGAAAAATGGCAGCCCAGACAGGAAATAACTATGTGGCTTGAGGGGTGTGTGTGTGTGTGTGTGTGTGTGTGTGTGTGTGTGTGAAGATTCATGAATATTCCAGCTATTCAAGCTGGAAACCTAGGGTTCTTCCAAGTTCAAAGTCCCAAATCTCTTCAATCTGTCCCACTTTCTCCCACTCTCAGGACACCTCTCTCTGGCTACCACCTTACTTTCCTGGCTCCTTCTGACAGTCACTGTCTGCTCTCCTAGTGGCCAGTCCTGCCCCAACGCCTTCAGTGACTTTCCAATGTTTAGAATGAAGCTCAAAGCCCTGAGCATAGTCTACAGGAGCCATGAGCCCCAGTACCCTGGCTCAAGCTGAGTGGCCCCCTCCCACTGTCTCTAAATACACTTGTTCCCACACCCAGGCCCGGAAGCAGCTCTGTCAAGCGCAACTCCTGCTATTTCCTCCTAGCCTTGTTCTCTTCCAGACTGGCTTCTTCCCACTGGGAGCCGTCAAGTTCAGGGCTATTTTTATCTACCATCCCTCCTGTACAGGTTCTGCACTATCACAGAAACAGAAATGCTTTAGGCGTGGAACATTGCTTTCAGTTCCTAGAATTTATTTATTGAATAAAGAACAAAACCATATTCATCTCTGTCTCCTCAAAAGACTGGAAGGCCATAGCCCTTCCCATTTCTCTCTCTATAAAGGAATGTCCCTCTCGAAGATGGCACCCTGGACAGCTCTGAGTCTGAGGACTGGCAACTCACCTGGCATCAAGGATAGTCCGAGTGAAGTAACGGAGATACTTGAATATGGACATGGAATCTTGCAATTTCAGGATCTCCTCTTCCTTGTATTTGAAAAGTGCCAGGGCAAAACGGAAAATAACCTATGGGAAAGCCAGGGAAACTGTAATTGAAAACACAGTGTGGCTAGGCAGGAGTCCAGACATGAGGCTGGACTCTGGAGCTGGGGGCTGGCTGGAGAAGCATCCTGAAGGCCCTGCCCTTGGGCAGACACCTGAATCGAGGGGTGACTTCCAGGACTGGACAAGGACCTTTGGTACAGAAAAACAAATACTTGAGGTTTCCAACAGTTTGTCCAAACCAGAAACGTTCCTAAGAAGTGAGGAGACTTGTGGAATCCTTTCACATTTGGCTAACCTTTGTATTCAACAAGGAATACTGACCTCAGGAGCAGTTTCACATGAGATCAAAACCAAGGCTTTTTTTTGACTGAAAATGTGAAGCTGCAACTCCCGAGACAGGCACAGTCTGGCTAAGGAGCAGGGGTCTGAGCACCTTTTCAGTACAGTGAAATAATCAGTTGATTTTGCTGATGTTTTTTGGGGTGCTCTGGGCAAGGCTGGGGGAATGAACTGGTGATCTTACAAGTTGAGGCAGCTTTGGAACAAACTGCTTTTCCACATCTTAGAGCCCTGTATGGCCTGAGCCAGCCTACAATGTACCATATTTAGAAAGCAGTATTTACAGGGTCAAACTGTTCATGATTCTCTTTACATACTCTGTACAGCCCAACAGAAACAGTGTTGATGATTTTAGTTGAGAATTCTTTGTATTAATGACACATTAAGACTATAAAAGTGGCAACACCCTATGCTGGATACTGAATCTACATATGGGATAATATATATACTCAACTGCTGTGGGAGTGTAAACTCTTACAGCTTTGTTTGTTTGTTTGAGACAGGGTTTCTCTGTGTAGCCCTGGCTATCCAGGAACTCACTCTGTAGATCAGGCTGGCCTCAAACTCACAGAGACCCACCTGCCTCTGCCTCCTGAATGCTGGGATTAAAGGAATGCACCACCATGGCCTAGCCCTCACAAGGACCATTTGAGGGGTAATCTGGTGTTACCCCAACACTACTGGTGAACTAACCTTTGATCCTGCAATTCTAGGCTAAATCTATAGTGCACATGCATATGTGTGGAAAGATGGAAGTCACAGGAGAGCTGGGTGCAGCTTGTTCTCAAGTGGCAAGAGATTGGAAACAGCCCCATCAGGGGCTGCTATGTTTATTTCTGACTCCTGTACAACAAGGAGTTACATCAGGTTACAACACAGGTCCTGTATGTGCTGCTACAGAATCAGCTCCAAGATCCAGTAAAACAGCATACTTTAGATCAGCTTAAGAAACACAAGAGGATGTATAAACTGAGGAGAAAACAAGATGATATTGGGAGGAGAGAGACTGCTTTCCTACTACATATCCTTTTTATGTTTTGTTCTTATTTTTACTTAATTAAAATGTTTTGTTTGATGTGTGTGCATGTGTGGTCATAGGCTTGTGTGTAGCGCTTGAGGAAAACTTATGGAAGTTGGTTCTCTCTCGCCACCCTGTAATTCCAGGAATTAAACTCAGGCTGGAGGATTGTTGTGTTGTCCCACCAGCCACTTACTTATCCATTTTTGGTGTACTGTGGTGTGGCGTGCGGGGGTAGGAGCGGGGCAGGGACTGAACCCAGAGGCCTCACGGGAGCAAAGCGAGTGCTGAATCACTAAGCTACTGAGCGCTTGGCTAGTTATTCTGAGACAGGATGTCCCTGTGCGCTACCGAGCTCAGCTTCACACTGAGGTTTTTGACGAATGAGCAGGTAACTGCTGTTCCCCAAGGCCTGCAGGAGCATATCACACCGAGGTAACCTTACAAGTTCCAGGTGAACCAGCCACTCGGCCATGTGTATGTCAGTCTGTCAAGCATGTGTCTCTGGAAAGAGTGCACTCACCTTTGGTCCCTCATAAAGGAAAGAGTCCCATATTTTAAAAAGGACGTCGCTGACAACACTGTCCACGAACACCACCAGAAACCAGTTGAAGGTGATGAGGGTGTAGTCCACTTTGTACTGTTCAAAGTGGGTGTGCAATCGAGGCAGCTTTTCACTCATGAGGTCTCTGAACACCCGCTGGTCCACCTGGAGAGGGAACAAAGGGAGAGAGGTCTGGGGTCTGCGGCACAGAACATCTGCCCCACCCGAGAACGGAGGGCGGAGCCCATGCGGACATGCAGCAACACAGCTGTTTCAGATGTACAAGTGGGGCACTCATAGAGCCAGGCTGCTCCGTGGCCCGGGGGGCAGCTGACCTCAAATGCTTCAGGGCCCCTAAGTGGCACTCTCCTCAGGGGATGGGCAGAAGTGAATAGTCTGTAGCCTAAAAGCAGCTCCTGGACTCAACACCTATAGGAAAGCAGGCTGGTATCAGCTTGCTAGTACTTACATGAATACAGGCAGCCCTGGGCAGGTGCATAAGGAAAGGTGAGCCCCTGAACAAGAAAACATTACTACCCACATCCACACAATGAATATGCTTAACAGGGCAGGGTGGGTAGAGAGAACACTAAGAGTTAGAGGACCCTGGGGTACTAGCTGGGTCCACCCACCTACAAAGGATGTTCTAAACAGCCGTGTACTCTGGAAGACAGTTTGTGAACATCAAAAGAGATGTGTAAAGTATTATAAGACAGGCAAGCCACAGGTAGCCACAGGTGGCGGAAGCCACCGCATGTTAGGTCAGACAACCAGTCAGTGCTGGGCAGAAGGCTGAATAAGGGAATAAGGTTCCAGGATGACCTGGAAAAGATGAGTAGGGCAGCTAGACAAATGGATTAGCGTAACTGTGGGCAGGGGTCAGCCTTCTAGGAAGGGGGTTGAGAGGCCACACCAAGGGGCTTTTCCCTGCTCTGTGTGTGACCCTCACAAAAACATCTCTCCTCTCTCTCTCTCTCTCTCTCTCTCTCTCTCTCTCTCTCTCTCTCTCTCTCTCTCTCTCTCTGTGTATAACAGAAACAAGCTTCACAGAACAATGCTAAGGATCATACAGTGGGACTCAGGGCCATCTGGTTACAGTCCAATCAATTTTATTTGACACAGGAAAAAATCTACGAAATCAGTTTCTCCACAGAGTCTGCAAACAGCAGGGAAGAAAGGAGAAGCATCTCAAGGCTCTCAGCAGGATGGGCAATACTGAGGCCTGCTCTCTAGGTCCATCCTTCCAGCTACAACAGGAACGCCAGACTGGATGGCTGAGAGCCCTGGACAAATGGATGAAAACAGAGGAGGGTGCATGGACCTCAAAACTCCTTGACGGTAACTGCTAAAGGTAACTCCCCTTTGAGTGAGAGGTGAGAAAAGGTGCTCAGATCACCCCACTTCTGAGCCTGGCAGGGAGAGTGCAGAGATGTGGCACCTGAGACCAGAGCATAGGGAAGATGAGAACCAGTGGGTGTCCCTTTTAGAGAGAGACCCCTACGATGAGTGGCAAGAAGTGGGTAGAGAGGAACAGGCTGCAGAGGTACAAAGCCAGTCTATAGAGGAGGAAGACTCTGGTCCGCTCATGCTGAGACCATGGAGTAGGTCATCCTCTCTGAGTAGCTGATGGGGAAATCGACTGGATGGCTACTGTGGAGAACAGTTCTACCCGGGAGGGCATCCTGGACTAATCTGCAAAGTCCCTGTGTAATAGTTTTATGTCAACTTGACACAAGCTAAAGGCATCTGAGAGGAAGGAACCTTGATTGAGAAAATGTCTCCGCAAGATCAGGCTGCAGGCAAATCTGTAGAGTAGTTGTTCTCAATCTTCCTGATGCTTCAACTCTTTAATGCAGTTGTGGGGTACACCCAACCCGAAAATTATTTTCGTTGCTACTTCATAACTGAAATGTTGCTACTGTTATGAATCGCAGTGTAAATATCTATGTTTCCACATGGTCTTAGGTGACCCCTGTGAAAGGTTCATTGAACCCTCCAAAGGGGTAGAGATCCACAGGTTCAGAACTGCTGGTGTAGAGCATTTTCTCAATTAGTGATTGATGAGGGATGGCCCAGCCCCTTGTGGGTGGTGCCGTCCCTGGGCTAGTGGTCCTGGGTTCTATAGAAAAGCAGGTGAACAAGCCATGAAGAGCAAGCCAGTAACAAGTGGTACTCCCCCACAGCCTCTGCATCAGCTCCTACCTCCAGGTTCCTGCCCTACATCCTGTGATATAAGCCAAATAAACCCTTTCCTCCTCAAGTTGCTTTGGTCATGGTGTTTCATCACAGCAATAGAAACCCTAACTAGGACAATTCCTGTCAATTAGGACAATAGGTGAGAACATTCCTGGGATTCCTGGAATACTAACACAGCTACAGTCTAATCAAATGTTAACACTTTAGCCGGCAGTGGTGGCGCATGCCTTTAATGCCAGCACTCAGGAGCCAGAGGCAGGCAGATCTTTGTGAGTTCGATGCCAGCCTGGTCTACAGAGCAAGATCCAGGAAAGGCGTAAAACTACACAGAGAAACCTATTCTAAAGGACCAACCAAAACTTTTAAAATGGTAACTGTTTGTTGGAAGTTCTATTTTTTTTAAATATTGTTATGGCTTTAACAATAAAAATGTGCTGTTATTTGTTTTAGAAAGCACAGTTAAACAGGTTCAAGTAGGAACTTCTATTTGAATTTAACCTTTTAAAGGCATAGCTAAAAACTAGCAGGCATGGTGGTGGACATCTATACTACTTACACTTGGGAGGCTGAGGCAGGGGGATCTGGAGTTCTGGGCCATCTACAAAGTCAAAATCAAAGGTATAAACTGCTAAAATGAATGTAATTTTCTTGAATACTTTAAAAAAACCAAAGTGCACATAAAAAGCTGTAGAGCCCACTTCAGCGTTCACCCGTATCTACTTGCCCCTGTCAAACTCAGGTTAGATGTTGTATCCTGAAAACCATTTCAAAAGCTGTCAAACTATCCCACAAGCTGCCTAAGAGGTCAAGCTGGGGCTGGCGTCCATCCACCAGGAAGCATTGCTCCCCGGCCCTCAGAAGCGCCATCCTTGACAGTCAGATCATACACTTTCTGCACACCTGGATCATGACATCAGGGGCCAGAGTTGGGTGACATGAACTGGGAGAGGTCAGATCATCTGTCTCCACCTTGTCTTGCCTTGGGCACTCTGGGGGTTAGGCTGCCCTAGCGTTTCCCGCTTTCTCTGCTGTCCTGGCCCTTTTCTTTGCTGTCCTGGCTACCTTGCCCTCAGGCTCTTCCTGCCTCTCAACCACAGCTGCCTCCCCAGGTCCACAGCAAGCCTGGCATGCCTGCTCACACGACCCATCCTTGCTCTCCTTTCTGCTCCATTTGGGCTAGCACCATGGGCTAGTGGACAGTTCCCACCCACTCTCAAAGCTGCTGGATACAGTTCACCCTCTCACCACTGGTTCTCTGTTTATGGAGTCCTCTACTAGAACACATCCCCTGCTCATCTAGAAAGTTCCAGGTCAGTGCTAGCATACATCCTCCCTCCCACACTGCTGCCTTGAATTCCTGCCACCCCTGGGATGGCTATTACCTCGCTGGATTAACCCTTGCCTGCCTGCCTCTCCTCCAGCTAATCAGTGGTACCATCCAGGCCACAGCTCTGTCATCTTAGGATGTCCAGTACCACCCAAAGAAATGTCAGCACCTGCAGGAGCTACTGTTTGACCAGAAAAGGGAACTGGTATTTAGTGAGCCTGGCCTTATATTCCCAGCTACACTCTCAAGTCATACTATGTAGCAACCTTATTGTCCCCCATTTGGCTTGGGAGAAAAGGAATGTCAAACACACTGAACTAGGGTTAGTTAGTTGCCTAGGGCCAGCAAGAGAGATGGATATCTGAGCATGAGACCAAGTGATGACACAGGATTTATTCTATCCGGGGGGGTGAGGGGCAGCTGAAGACATCTGCAAGGACAGGACATCCACCTGCCTTTGAAGTGGGAGAAAAATATGTCTACACATCTCTTCTTCCAACTGGATGGCCCACTGTGCCTCACTTGAGGCTGTCCTGGGGTTGGCAGAGGGCTGGGCAGGGAGCAGGCTGCCAGGAAATGCTTGCTGAGGCCTCTGTTTTACCCTCCTCCACTGAGCACTGGAGGACATGGGATAAGCATGCCATTCATCGGTGTCTGCAATGCCTGGTGAGGTCCTGGCACACAACATGCACTTCAAGGATGGCAGGAAAGGAAACCTGGCCAGCAGTTGGGCCACGGCAGCAGCAGGCAGCGGGCTTGGGGTTCTAGGTTCTGGTAAGACCAGCACTGGGACCGATGGCATGCTCACTTTTAGAGCAGCCTTATACATACTTCTCAGAGATAATGAGGAGAAATGAGTGTGTGGTAGACACCCGAGACAAGAAACTGGCACCAACATCAGGGTAAAAAGTACCTGATGACACCCCACCCAGAGTGGTCAGGACATCAAGGCTTCATTTTATCTCTTCTGAAACCCTGGGGCACCTGAGGCTCTAAATTCGAGCTTGCGGGGCCGTTTTCAGGGGCTGTGGATACGCAAAGCACTAGCCACTGATTTTTAAAATCCCACCTGACTGAGACCACTGCCTCATCCCCTTGTTGTCCATGTCCTAGGCAAGACCAGGTGGAGACAGATGATCTGGCCTCTTCCAGTCCATGTCACCCTGCCCTGGCCCCTGATGTCAGGACCCGGGTGTGAAATGGAACATGCACCAGATCCTCTGATGGAGGAGGCTACTGCCAATCCCTCTGCAGCTCCTTAAGACTTATCATTGTTTGTTCCCAGAAACTAGGGCATGGCAGGGGAGGGCACCAAGGAAGCTGCTGCTATGGTACCTTTAACAGCTGAGACTCCTCCCACCAACTCTGGTTCCTTCCCCAGGCTGGAGGCTCCCCCAGCCTCCTCAGCAGCCCTTTGTCCTCCCATATCTCCTCCAGCCTGGTCCCCGAATCCTGGAAGAAGTGACCTAACAGACCAGCAGCTCCCCCGACTCCCTGCGCATCTTTGGTCTATGACAGACTGCCAGGGAGGGCTGTCTCTGAGGTGCTCAGGGAGCTGACCCAGTCCACTCATAGAGATCAGCTGCTGCAGTCATGGACACAAGCTGCCCTCTCAGGGTTGACTCAGATGACAACTGGAGCCCTATAAGCCAGTGACCCAGGCACAGTATTTTAAAAGTACCTGGGATCCCAACAGAGTCTTTGTGTAATAGTCTCGAGGCATGAAGACTTCCACGATGGTAACGAGACACCAGAAAGCATCTTCTTGTTCCAGGTAAAGGAGGGCCACCGCCACCAACCTGTGGGCAGACAGGGACAAGGTCAGCGTGGGCTCCTGTTCCTGCCTTCACCATATTCTCTAAGGGCCACTGCGGTTTCCACTTCTCTAATGAAGGATAAATGATTATTTCTGAGTAAGTGACGAATCCTCTACAACTTGAAGAGAAAAGCCACATTCCTCTGATCCCGTCATTTGGTGTTTGTTCAAAGTTGAAATTACTTCCCAGTGAAATTGCCTCCCTGTGACCCGTCAGCCTTGTTTAAAGAATGTTTCATTTGGGCCGTAGAGGTGGCTCAGCCGTTAAAGGCAAGGCTCCCAAACAAAAGTGTTTCACTCTAATATTTTGCTAATGCAGCTAATTCTTTGAGTTCATTGCTTAAAATGTTTTGATTAATCCTTTTATGTCTAAAAAGTAATGTGAATGTAACAGAGTATGAGGTAGTTTAAGAACCTGATTTCACCCGCCATCCAGCTGCCTCTCTGGAGGGGAAATGGGTTGCACAGAATCCCCAGGAGGGGCCTTTGGAGCTGCACACGGTGGGCACACGGGGCAGAAAAGGAGCTCACACATTCCAACTGCTTTGTCATTCATAATGGAAACCTGGCTCCAACCATTTGTACACGGTCATAATCCAGAGGTTGTTGGTAAAACATGACTAATCCCAGTTTCTGAGCAGGGTTAGAGCAGAGGGAATCACAAACTGAGGCTCATGCCTGGGCAAGCTGGCAAGACCCTGTCTCAAAATTTAAAATAAAGGTGTGTGAAGAGAGGGTGCTGGGGATGCAGCTCAGTGGTCCCGCATTCGCCTAGTACGTCTCAGGCTTCGGGTACAATGCCCATCACAACCCAAGCGTGGGGGATTCGGCTGTTCTCAGAGGCAGAGTGCTCGTGTGACAGGTGAGGTCCTGAGTTCCATCACCAGACACGGGCAGAGTTGAGGGAAAGTTCCTTTCCACTGAGCTGAAATCCAAGAACTTCTACCCCAAAGTCTATATGCACCATCCACAGGAGAAATGCTCAGAATTTGCTCTTTCCTTTTTCTTTGATAAAACCGAAAGAAATCAGCAAATCGCAAATTAAAAAATAAGACCTGGGTAGGTGGGCAAAGGGAGGACCCCAGTTTTCCTAAAAGGGATGGAGAGTGGGGAGGAGACAACTGAGGAGAATTACAGGGCAAGTTCCCGACAGGACAGCACAAAACCACAACCAGAGGCACAGCTCCCAGGATGCCAGGAGAGGCACCAAAGAGTCCAAAACAGAACTGTCAGGACATCATTCAACTGAGGCTGCGCATGATAAGCACAGATCCAGAAAGACCTAGTGTTCTCATACTAGGTTCTCATAAGGCAGGGGCATGTACTGGGTATTCTGAGGAAAAAATCTACCCCTACCCACCAATTAAAATTCAGAGGCTTTAACAGGACAGGAGTGGAGATGAGGCAGGGTTTCAGTACCCCAAGGATCACAGAACTGGCTCCAGGAGAACACTGGCAAGTCTTCACTGTGGAGCCCTGGCCTCAGAGTTTCAGCTTCTAGTAAGTTTCAGACTCAGTATAGTGTGAGCTGTGGCTTTAAGTAAAACCAAGACTGCTTTAGGCAGGTTTTGGTTTTTCAAGACAGGGTTTCTCTCTGTGTAGTTTTTGTACCTGTCCTAGATCTCACTCTGTAGTCCAGGCTGGCCTCAAACTCACAGAGATCCACCTGGCTCTGCCTCCCAAGTGTTGGGATTAAAAGTGTAAGCCACCACTGCCCAGCAGGTTTTGGTTTTTTTAATCGGAGACCAAGAGAAGTTGAAGTCCTCTTTAACTTCCCAAGGGCAGAGAGAACTCCCCTGTCCTTGTTGACGGAGAAGTCATGGTTTTCTGGTAGCCACTGGGTTTCATCTGGGTTTTAAGTAAGTGGTAGTCAGGTTTTAAACCATCCATCCCATAATACTTGCATGTAGACACTGACAGCTTACCTTCAGGTTAGCACCACAAAACCCTGAGCAGACAGACTGAAAACCAGCATTCGAAACTCCCACTCATGCTCTGCTTCTGGGAGAATTGCTCAAGTACACACAAAGATCTCCATTCTTATTTTATCTTTTTCCCCCCTTCCTTTTTGAGGCAGGGTCTCAGTATTAGCCTTTACTGGCCTAGAGCTTGCTATATAGACCAGGTTGGCCTCAAACTCGCAGAGACCTACTTACTTCTGCCTCCCAAGTGCTGGGATTAAAGGATGTGTCACCATGTTCTGACAAGCTTGGGAAGGACTGTGAGCTGCAGTGACAGCAGAGAGCAGAGAGAGATGAAGCAGGATATGATGACATTATGGTAAGAAGTCGTCCCAGCACCCAGTGTCTGGTGCTGAGAGGAGACTGATGGGCAACAGACCTTGGTACCCCCAAAGCCTTGTCCTGACCTAACACACAGCTCAGGATGACAGCCTGGATTATTAATAAAAGGTGAGAGTCCCTTCGTTTTCTCTGCTTATGGAAGCAAGGAAAATATTCAAGACCTGTAAGTGATTCTACTCAGGGGCTTCAAAGCAAAACCAATGGCATGAATGTGAGAGATTTGTGGGGAGGAGGAGAGCAGACAGGGATGGGAGGGGGTTGGGAGAACATCGGGGATGAGAGTGGTCAGGATGCACTGTGTAAGGGAAAAAAAAATCTAATATATATATATATATAGGCAAGCAAGGTTAGGTCTTTGAAGGGCTGAGTATTAATTAGCAGGAAAAAAAAACTGTTCAGGATCCTGCACACACAAATGACACAAGCTTTTACTCCATCAATTATCAAATAATGCAATCAGATTCTTAATGATTAAAACTGAAGTGTGAAGAGAAAAGCAAAGAAGCAAAAAAAGCGAGACTCTAAGATGCTTCCAGTGAGCCTGACTTCTGTGCTTACCAAGCCTGGTGCTGGGACGGGACCAGGGTCTCACTGTGCCAAGAACACACACCACCACTGAGCCACATCCCATCAGCTTCTCTACTCCTTAGACTATCTGGGGCAGAATCTGCCTGAGTTACTCTAGAGAGATAAAAAGGCCAATAGCTAGGCAGGAGAGATAGGCGGGACTTCTGGGCAGAGAGAGGAAGAGGAGGAGGACTCTAGGCACATGGATTACACCAGAGAGATGCCAATAAGGCTCAGAAGAAGTCGGACATATGGTACAGAGCAGAGGTAACCTAGCCACATGGCAGAACGAAGATTATTAGAAACAACTTAATTCGAGTTATAAGAGCTAGTCGGGGACAAGCCTAAGCTAAAGGCCAAATTTTCATAATTAATAATAAGCCTTCAGGTCATTATTTGTGGGCTGGCGATCCAAACATAGTCCGACAAGAAAGCTTGCTACAGAACTAGAGGTACTGCATCATGAAAACTGGCTGTTATCCCGGGATCCTTTCCCCCAGAATACAGGCTTTTCTTAGCCGGGAGGAGAGGGAACTGCCAGGTAGTGCCCGGTGCCTGGAGGTTTTCTAAACCACAGACGGGAGTGGTCTGACACCCACCTGTTGAGGCCTTGGCAGTAGCCAATATCTGGATTTCGCCACGAGAAGGCAAGCAGGACACTGCGCAGCTTCTGGATGCCCTCCGACGTGGGGCTGGAGTAATGTTTGTTGTTGGGCAGAGTCCGCAGCAGGTCCAGCTCAATCTGCTTGGAGGCAGGGTTCTGTTTCTCTAGTGCCTTCTGGAGCAAGGTCTGGAAGTAGCCGGGCTCCATGCTGTCCTTGAACTTCCTGGTATGACGGTCGACACACCACTTCCACACCTTGGAGCGGTGCTCATGGGGAATGCCTGCTCGGATCAGGTTTTTCAGCTCCGGAGAGCATACCATCTCCCTGTTCATTGTGCTTGCAAAATAGTTTTCCCACTTGACCCCCGTGGAAACTTCCTGGTTTTCTGTGAGGTACAGAGTCTTCAGGTCCAATGCTCGGACCTTGGCGACCAACTTCTCTTCCTCGTCATCGTCAGGGACAGTCCTAAACCCGTAGATGTCAAACTCACTGTGGAAAAATAACAAGAGGGACAGTAGAAATGGCATGGTCTTGGCAAAGGGAGCAGTGAAACAGGAGACATTTCAGACCATCAAGCACGTAACGAGCTTCTCTATGAGCAGGGCTAGGACAACTGGCTGTCTACATGGAAAAGGTCAAATGAGAGCTACTCTCCATTGCGTCCAGGGACAAACCACTCTTGGATGGGTTAAAACTCTGCAGGTAAAACCAGAAGAAAATACAAGCACTACCACCAGTCAAGACTGACCTAAGTGGGACAGAGTGGTGCACACCACCGATCTCAGTATTCAGGAGGCTGAAGAGGGAGGATTGTAAGTTCAAGGCAAGTTTGGGTGTAGTGAGAAAGATACTGTCTCAGAAAGAAGAAAATGAAAAAAGATTCATCTATGTGGCTATGCTGTTGTATATGTCTGTGTCTTCATACATCCAGAACAACTTAAAGCTTCAAAAGGTATTGTTTTAATTAAAAAAAAGTATCTGGCTATGTTTATCAGCCTAGCCTCAAATACCTAGGCTCTGCCTCAGCCTTCCAAGTCGCTGGGATCACAGGTGTGTGCTACCACACCTGTCCACAAGGCATCATTTTAAAAGGTGAAAAGACAACAAAGTAGGTATTTGTAAGATGTTGGGTACGAACATCAATCAAGGCTTTGGAGGAAAGTATCTGGCCCCACAGACGTCAACATCCTACTCCTGAAATCTGTGACTATGTACAAGAAGATGCTGGCAGATGATATTAAGGTTACAGAATTAAGACAAAGACTGTTTGAGTTACCAAGGGGCCTGGTATCCACGTGAACCCTTCAAAGAGGAAAAGGGAAAGAAAGAACAGATCAGAGGAAAAGGACAACAGAAGAGGCAGGGGAGAAGGGTGTGTGTGCAGGGGCCGGATGAGCTGCTGACACTTTACAGATGGAAGGGGCCATGAGCCATGGAATACAGGTGGTCTCTGAGGCTGGGAAACAGGGTTTCACTTTATATCTACCAGGAACTGTATCTGCCAACATTTTTAATGATGTAAATGAACTGCTCCCCAGAAGATCCACAAAGGAGCCCAGTCCTTGATTGAACTGTGATTTCAATCCATTAAGATCTTACATTGCCTTCTGACCTATGAACTCTATGACAGCAACGTTGCTGCTAAGTCTGTGATTAGTTGCGGCAGGACTGGAATCTAGTACAAAGCTTCTGACATAATGGATATGCTTAGGAACTTTACACAACTCTTAGGAACTTTGGAAATCAAATCTGGTGGAGTTGAAGACATGCACTTCTTTCTCATCAGGAATCTCTTTTCTCTTCTATATCCTGGAGTAACTCTTGCCTGGGCACACGGAACATATACCATGGTGTTTATAACTAAGGAGACTAGAAAGGTCCTAAGTGTCCTTCATGAGGGGAAGCAATAATGCCTTTGTTTATTTATCTGATGAAGTTCTGCAAAGCAGGAAAGAATGCACACAACTTCCTAAATGCTCATGAGAAGAATGTAACACACCTTCAGAACAGCTCCCAACAACTATGAACAAAGCAACCACAAATGATGTGGAGGAAGCACCCTTGAACTTGAGACTCTGGCTGCCCGGGTTGGGGTCTCAGCCGTGTCCCAGAGGGTGTGTAACCCAGGATATGCTATACCACCTCCTGACTCAGTCACCTCACTTACAAAGTAAGGGAAAAACCTACCTGCATTGAGCATTTAATACAATTCTGCACGCGAAGCACTTAGTAATTCCTATACCTGTTATGCCCGAAAATGAGTCCTGTAACAATGGTGCTGACTACACTCTGAAAGTTTAGTTCTGTCATTTAACTAGTGGAGTCAAGGCTGGGAGGTTCTGTCAGCTTGGGGAAGGGCCCCAGCATGTCCAAGGGCTTCATCTGAGGAAGGAAAGGCAGAGAGGAGACTGCATGGAGCAAGGCCCAGACAGTGCTCAGTCTGAGTGACAGAGACAGAAGAGGAGGGTACCCCAGGTGAACCTGCAGAGTTTTCCTAGTCCCAACACTCCGAGACTTGTCAGGAAATACATTGTCTATGAGCTTTTAATCCAAGATCCATCAGATGCTTCTAGGCTCTATGACCCCTATCCCCACAAGAAGAAAAAAAGATGCAATATTTTATATGTAGTTGCCTTAGCGCATCTTGGTTTGTTTCAGATCCTCTGTGGGTCTTGGGCCACTCAATCAGGTTATAGAACTGTCTTCCCATACACGGAAAACGCAGCTTCCCTTCATGGGCCCCTTTGCTTTCAGTTCTCTGTGGATGGGATGCATTCGTGTCAGGAAAGGGTTCCTATTTCTTGGAAAACTGGCAGAAAGAGGTATGTATTGTAGGTGTGGCCACTTTGACATGGTTTTGGAATCAACAGACCTGGACTGATTCCAGCTCCAGTACTTGCTATCTGAGGGAGAATGATGATATATGTTTTGCTGGCCTGACAGTACTTAATACAGGCATCAAATAAGATACACAGTGTTAAGTGCCCCGTGAGTGTCTACTGCTATGGAAAGGGAAGTTTAGAGACAGGTGGACTTCCCAACAGAGTCAAGCACATTTACCTGACCAGATGAGGCTTAATGAATGCTTGCTCTGGCTGTTCTTGGCTCTCAACCTGCAGAGCATCCTCCAGCAATTGGGCTATGACATCCCTGGTAGGCCCCTGTTCTTCTGAGCAAACCGGTGTCTTCATTTCTTGAAGCAGTATCAAGTACTTACTTTCCACCTGGCAGAGCTTGGCTTCTAGGCTAGAATACTGCAGAGAATGTAAGGTGGCAAGCTGTTACCTCTACCCAGAGATAAACACAGGAAAAGCATGCCTTGGGTACCTTAGGCAACCAATGAACCCAAATCAGCATGCCCCAAAAGATTAGGAAGTACGCCTGCTGCAAATTACAACCCAGGCGAACGGTTAATTCATGCCACAGACCCTTTCAGGGTTAAAAGAGCCTGCTACGGCTCCCCTCTTTTTTCTAAGAGTTTGACACAGAAGGGGTGCTGATAAGCGCAGGTATCATTCTTCAACATGGTTAGAGGGAGCAATAAAACTCGTCACAAGCCAATTACTGAGGTCAAGCCTAATACTCGGTTACGTGGGCCATGAATGCTTCCTCCCCACCCCCCATGCACACCAACTTTGTCAGGACATCATGTCCTGGTAGGACTAGCTGCCATCTGCTACCTGATTGAAAAATCAACTTCACCCTGGCAAGTATGCAGAAATATGGTTTAGAAATGTGCTCAGAAGGCTGCTCAAAAATAGTACATACACACAACATCTGGGGACAAGTGTCAGGTGTGTATAACTCACTAGCATGCAGCTGGAAGGCTTGTGGCCCTGTATACTTTCCAAAGCCAATCCTGCTAGATCTATGGAGATGGCAATATTCTCATCATTCCCACTTCACACATGAAAAACTAAATCTCTACAGTATAAATGAAAATCTAGGTAATTTGAATTTGGGAGAACCCTATAAGTGCACTTCAATTTCACCTCTGAAAACACTTTAAAAACGTATGAATGCCATATGTGAGAGTGTTTCTTTGTTATCCACAAAGAGAATGTACTGGACATACTTAACATATGTTTTGATATCAGTAGCCATGTTTTTCCCAGCATGGCGGCCGGGCAGGTTCTACAGCACATCCACTTAAATGCAGCTTCCCCCCTCTCACCAAGTGGTAAAATGCATCCATCCTGACTTACCTTTGCCATCAGATCCCTCTCTCTCCTTTCTGCATTTCTTCGTAGAGCGGAGAGTTCTAAAATTTCCTTATTTAGAAATTTATTTTGGGTTTTGTACCCTTGCAGACTATCCTGTTAGAGAAAAATATTTATCAATTCATGTGGGTTACATGTTGGCTAATTATTCAACATAATTAGTATATTTGAGTCCCGCTAAGTGAGAGCAGGTTCTAAAAGAAAAATTGAAAGATGTCAGAAGCAGCGTTCTGAGGAGTCTTTTTGGCCATTTGTGGCAGCAGGAGGTGAGAACTGCTGTCGTTACGAAGGAGGTGGACAAAACATTACTTAGCAGTGGTGATTTTTCTTGACTGATGGCAGGAGAAATAAACAGGTTGTATTTTCTAAATCCACTCATACTCATTAAGTCGATGATGAGAAAAAAAAAAAGCAATAATAATTTAACATTCCTTTAAGCCAGAGAAATTGAACATATGCTTTGTAGGTTCTCATTTTTTACTTATGTAGCTTCTATTTTAAAAAGGCTTTAAAACTGTACAAGAGCCCTGATTAAGAATGGCATGTAATGATAACTTCTACAACCTACAATGCAACAGGGACTCTGGAGAACAGACCCCTTACTTTTGTGAGCATTGCAAAGTTTCAAAATCGTGGAAACGTTGAAGGAAAAGAACAACAGGGCAGAGGGTGGAGCTCAGTGATAAAGGCCCTGCCTGGGTCCAATCCCCAGCACCAACTCCACAAATTACCAAGAACAAAATGGGCTCTTCAGTGGATGGCCAACTGGTCACTTCTGTGACATTGATTTTGTATTTGAGAGAACATAACAAACTGGAGACAAAGTTTTTTTGGTAAAGACAGGGTCTCTCCATCATGTGTCTTTGGCTGTTCTGGAAGTCACTATGTAGACCAGTCTGGTTTCAAACTCAGGGATCTGTCCTGCTTCTCCCTCTCATGGTCACACATTTTGTCCTGTTCAACTTGAAGTACAGGTGTGGCTGGGTAGGGAAGACTTGCATGTAAAATGTTCTGGAAATAAAGTTTACTGACTGCTTTAAAACCATCCTCATGATAAAGCAAAGACACTTCTAAATAAAGATGAATCAGAGCCATCTTTAAGGCTGTGGTTTCTAAAGACTTCTTATAAATTCCATCTTTTGTAACCACACCCTCCCTCTGGCCCTGACCATTTCTAAATATTTCTCCAGACACTCCCCAGTCTCCAGACTGAACTTCCTCTAGGATACAGACTTTCCTATAAGATGCAGAAGAACTGGGAAGGCTTCCCTGCTGCCCCTGATTTGCTGGCACTCATGGGACACATGCCATGGGTCACAGAACTCTGGGCAAGGCACGTGAGCTTCTTGATCTCACTTAGACCTCTCGAGTCCCAGGAGCCATTCTTGACATTATTTCCCAGACAGACCCGGGTCAGGGGGGCTACGCGGCGTTCACTGACTGCTGTGCAGGGGAGCCAGCTTCCGCCGAGCTCTGAGGGCCAGGCTCAGTACTTGAGCCTCCTCGCCGGCAACCCAACCCCTGCACCGCACCAACTTAGCCTCAGCAACCCAAGTACTTCAGCGAAAATGTCAGACCCCAAAGAAGGCTAATGTGTCCCTTTCTGGCTCAAATGATGACATTTTCTCGGCTCTCCTGGCATCTTAAAAATACTGTATTTGGAAACAATGAACACACACATCATTAAAAGGCAGGTCAGTTAAAAGAAGGTTGGCTGGAGAGAAACTAAAGATACTGAACTGTGAGGAGAAAGGCTAAGTGACAGGTACTCGGTCCCCACTGGCGGTGTAGTTTGTGTTTAGTGTAAAATTTGTGCTCCAGTCTAAGTAAATTCTGACCATTTACCATCAGTATACTTTCTTGATAATAACATCTGGCAATAAACACTCCACAGGGTGCCAGGTCCAGATGTGGACCACTTCCCTCAACCCTCGTAACACCCAGGGGCAGCAGCACTGCTTCACAGATGAGGTCACTGCCAGTCAGAGCTCACTGTGTAAGGATGGCTGAGCTCGGGGCAAGCCGCCTACACTCTTTGGGGAGGACTGGATCTCACTGCAGTAACAGGCTCAGGTGGAGCAATGCCAGCAACGTGAGGTTCTGACCTAGGCAGGCTGCCCTGCCCCCTAGGACGCCGACAACCACCAGCCACTTAGGACGTTTCCCCACTAGGCTTCATTCCCTGTGTAGATTTTGGAGCCACAGCTTGAAAATGTTGAGAAATACTGAGGAAAAGGATCCTCATGACTCGTTCAAAATCACCCCAGCCACACAAGGACACAGGAGGACACGGCCCGCTTTGGATGAGGTGAGTTGGCCGTCTTCAAAGGTTCGGTGGTCATAGCAGCTACACGGCCTATTCTCACACCCTGGTTTAGCTCCCTGGGGAAATGCGTACCATACACTTTGCTCCTGCCAAGAACAAAAAGACCATCTGGAAAACCCATGTTACAAACACTAAAAAATTACTACTGTAGGGATGCATAGGAAGGACAGAACATTTAAGGCTGAGCATATAAACAAAACTGACTTCTACAGGCAACACCAAGACCACTTGTAAAAAGAAAAATGAAACAGAAACAAATAAAAAGCAGCCAAGCATGGGAGCTCACACCTGGTAATTCCAGCACCCTGGACACGGAAGGGATGACCTTGAGTTTGAGGCAAACCTGGGCTACAATGAGTTCCGAGTCAGCCTGAGCTACAGTATGCAACCTTGTCTCAAAAATATAAATAAATAAAATAAGGCCTGTTCTATCGTAGATATAAATATAACAAGGTGCTCTGGTTCCTCATTAATCAGTCCTACAGGGAGCTGTGGAGAGGGCTTAGCCAGGAGAGTCTGCCGCACAGGAATGAGGACCTGCATTTGGGTTTGGACACCATGGAAGAGCCTGGTGTCATGGTGCACAAGTGCACCGAGTGCAGCGAGTGCGGAGACAGGGGGATCCCTGGGGCTTTGTCTCAGAAAATAAGGTGGAGAGGTATGGAGGGAGAATATCACTATCTAGCCTCCACGTGCACGGGCACACCTGTGCATGTCCACCTGCAGATACACGTGCACCCATGCACACACCACACACACCAAAAAAAATAAACCACGTTGGCCTGTATATCCAAAGGGTGTTGTCACTAAGACAGACCACCTACACATTCCAACAGTGCTGCCATTGTCTCAGTGTTCCTAACTCCGAAGTCCCCAGCCTGCCCGGCACACACTCAGCTCCCGGCCGGCAAATGAAAGATGCTGGAAGCCATGCTGCTCACACTCTGTAATGACCTCAACAGTAACACACCTAGGCCAAACACCTGGAACCAAATTATTTGCAAGAAGACAACGGCCACGTGGAAACACTGGGGCTAGCAGTTAAAGACCTATTTGTGGTCTGCTGGAGTTGTTTGGGCTCTACCTAATGCCCCATTAGGTAGGCACTTAATAACATTTGTCTACCTAAATCTTCTCCAGTAGAGTCTCAGGAGCTGCTGACAGCAAAGATATGCTGGTCTTCTCTACGACCTTACTCATAGCCGCCCAAACGGTTCAGCTCTCTACTCTGGACTAGCAGGATTCTCTACAGGCCTAAAAGGCAGGCTGCCCCTGCTTCCCAAAGGGGGAATGCTCCCCCTCCCTCATCTGCTGCTTATCACCTCAGTTCCCTTGAGTTCAGGAACCAGCTTCTCATCCCTGGGCCATTGAAGAGGAGGACACTGGGAAGACAGCTCCGTCCTTCCAAGGACAGGACTTCTGATGTTAGGCCCTGACCCTGACCAAGCAGGCTTCTTTTCTGAACTGCCTGGAGCTGGGTCCACTTTCCCAGCTGGCCCTCCTCTGACGACTGTGACAATATTCCTACCCAGGCCTGTGGGAGGCTGTGCAACTTCAGTCCATGTTTGCATTCATGTACACAGAAGGGGAAACTGACAACCGCCATATGTTCCATGGCATAATGAAGTCCTGAGAGTGGGATCCATCAGCGGGGAGGGGTGTCTCAGCTCCTCCTAAGCAAGGGACAAGAAGAGCTGGAAGTGTCCCAGGCAACAGCGGCAATGCTAACAGTGCTGGAAGTGCTTCCAAGGAAGTTCCTTAAAATGCCTAGAATTTGAGTGTAAAGCCAGGTTCCGCGCCCCGCCCCAGCTCTGTAGCTCACTGACGACAGTACCTCTAGGGATCACAACTGAGGGAGCTAACGGAGTTTGGGATCTCTGTGCAAAAAGCCAGCCCACACCCTGCCCTTACTTTTAGCCTGTCCAGCTCCAGCTGGTCTCTGCTGGTTGGGCTGGCCAAAGGAGAGGTGGGCCCCATGGTGGGCGAAGACACGCTGCCCTCACACTCGCTGAGCTTGATGATGACCTCGTCCTTGGCCTGGATGGTCTCCATCAGCATCCCCAGCCGCTCGTTCAGCTCGCCCACCTTGCTCTTCAGCGTCCTCACTTCCTGCTGGAGACTCTCCTTCTCCAGGCCGAACCTCTCCAGTTGGCCGCTGAGGCCCAGGATCTGCTCGTCTTTTTGGTGGAGAAGCTCCAGTGTGTCCCTCGGGACCCCCTGGCTGATTTGGTGGCTTGTGAAATACTTGTCATATTGGGACGACCGGACTGTCTGCTGGAGCAGTCGAATGAGCTCCTAGGAGCCAAGAAGATGATGAGGTGAAGGGTAGGAGAGCCCGGGTGTGGGGGAGAAAAACAGAAATCATAACAGTGTCGTTATGTAAGTAATGACTGGAATTTGAGGAAATACAGAAACAAACTTCACTGGAAACATTTTAATACTGAACTTCCTCTTGAAAGACCTCAAAAATAGAGAGGAAAAAAATTTACTCCACAAATACAGCCTGAAGAGAACAATAATAGGAAACTGGAAATAATGGATGTGCATGCTGTAATTAGCAATGGTTCCTGGCACATGTTTATCAGTACTAAGGGATCTGTGAAGTACCGTGTGGTGGCACATGCCTGTAATTCCAGTGCTGGAGGAGGATCAATTGTTCCAGGCCAGCCTAGGATGCACAGTGAGATGATGTCTCAAAAGTAAGTAAGTAAATAAATAAATGAATAGACGTGTGTGTGTGTGTGTGTGTGTGTGTGTGTGTGTGTGTGTGTGTGTCTGTCTCTCTGTGCAGCAGGGGTTGACAGAGAATGAATCAGCAGTTACGAGCACATACTGCTCTTGCAGAGGATCTGAGCTTGGTTCCCAGAATCTATGCTGGGAGGCTCACTGGATTCGACACCCTTTTCTGATCTCCGTGGGTGCCTGCACTCACATACTCACACACAAAATTAAAAATAAAACAAAACAGGCTGGGGGGAGGAGGGGGAGAAGAAAAATCCAGGCTCTAAGATTCACTGAACTGTCCAGCACTTAGGAAGAAGAATGTCTGACCAGCTTAGAAAAATAGTTCTGTCTAACAGGATGTGGAAACTTCAGAGAACTCTAGGCTGAGGAACTGGGTGTGGGCGCAGATAGCAGCACCCTGCAACCTTCCTTCCCTCCACGTAGTCTAGGGCCTTTGAATTAATCATGGGCATAGCTCAGGGCATGGGATGGAGGCCCCGGCTGCACAAGCATCAGGGAAGGGCTCCCTGGTCTTTGGCTGCTGAAGGGACACACAGAAGTCAGGAGAAAGCTACCTTCTGACTGGACAGGTCCTTCTTGAGCTGCTCCAGCTCTTCCTGTTGGCTTTCAATCTGCAGCTGCATCTCGGAGACTGGTTTCGTGAGGCTTCCGCCACCCGATGATGTTCCCTCGATCGAGGGATCACCACTGCTCTGGCGATTTTTGTATGACCCAATTATGTCTTTCAAGGGGCGCTTTCCTTTGTAAGGGTTCCGTCCAAACTCGAAGGGGAATCCCGAACTAGTGACGCCTACATTAAAGCAAAAAAGTTTTTGAGCAAGTTAAAGCTTCTCCTGGTGTCCTTAGAGATCACCCTCAGGGGGTTCGGACTCATCAACCCTTGAAGAAAGCAGGACAGACCATGTCACTTTGCCCCACCTCATTGCAGAGAATACCCAATAGGTCTAAAACCAGCAGAGAGTCCTCACTGGACCACTCTTTACAGAAGACTACAACATGAGCCCTTTAAGTTAAGCTGAGATGCACAGGGCGACCCTGGGCTTCTTATTTCTACTCATTTGTTTTTGGCTCAAAACCAAAACACAATGAATGCTTTTAAAAAGTAAAAAATACATTTTTAAAGTGTGACTTTGCATATTAAATGGTCCAAATAAATGTTACTATGAATGGCTTCAAATGTATACTAAAAAAATACAAACAGGAGACACAAAAGTACTATGAACTTTTGATTATTTAAAGCTATGAGCCACAAAGGCATCTCTGCTGTTAGAAGCACACAGTGGTCCCCTGCAGTCGGGCAGAGACTGGAAGGGGCAGCAGCATCCGGCACCTAAGTGGCATTGGATACCTGGTGTGCCTGTCTCATGACAACTCACAGAGGTGCATGTTTCTGACCTGGGGACTTTTTCGGGTCTAGCGTGTCTCCCAAAGGTTCATGTGTTAATACCTTAAGTCACCAGCTTGTTGATACTAGACGGTGATGAAAACTAGGGGCTTAATGTGAAGTCTTCCAGACAGTGGTACTCCAGTCCTTTTTCTCTGTTTTGGTTCCTGGCCATATAGTCCCATAATGATGCACCTCCACAGGCCCAAAGCAATGGGTTCAATTGGCCACAGACTAAAATCTCTACAACTGTGAACCAAAATAAATCTTTTCTCTACATGAGTTAGTTTACTCAGCTATTAGTTACAGTAATGGGAATATGACTAATTTAACTACTTCTCCAGAATCTATGAGACTAGGTTTTGTTCCTTTTAAGCACATCTAAAATTTCTGTAAATAAAGGTGATGTGTGTGTGTGTGTGTGTGTGTGTGTGTGTGTGTGTGTGTGTGTGTTTCTGAGACAGAGTCTTGCTACACAGCCCAGGCTGCCCTCAATTGTGCAATCCCCCTGCTTCAGCCTCTCAGGCCCTAGAACTAGAGGCCTATGACATGCCTGCGATCCACATGGGCATGACAGGTATTCTATCTCCTGAAGAAGAGATGGGATAGATGGACATTTATTCCTTGTAGCACTTCACAAACCTTTATGAATTAGTGCCCCCCCCACCCCGCCCCCGCGGCCATGACACAAGACTCTACTGCATTCCACGCCTCCTGGAACTGTGCTGTCAAGTGTCTGTTATGACCCTGGAGGTAACAAAGGGCAGCACAGAGTGACAGAGCAGCACAGGTGCATTCTGTACCTTTGTTTCCCTCAGGCATCTGCTTCTTCCTTTCCTCCTGTATCAGCGACTCCTCTAGGTCCTTAGGAGGCGGGTCTAAAAGTTCCCACTCTTCATTGGTGTAAAACACAGTCCGGCGACTCTCACTGTGCCCTCTCCCGGGACGGAAGGATGACATTGAATTTCTGATTAAAAAGAAGAAAAGGCAAAACTAAACGTAACTGCATATAGGATTGATAAAAATGAAGACTTGATAATACCAATTGTTGAGACTATGGAAAACAAGAACATATCCATCGCTAGTGAGTACACACTGATACTTAGTATCACGGGGAGCAACCCAACATGGTGAGCAAAGTTAAACTGAAGAAGAACCTTTCTTTTTCTTTAAAAAACAAAACAAATCTTTATTTAAAAAAAGTCACACACCCAAATTAACCAGATCCAAAGTCTGTCCATCTCAATGAATTTCTGCACAGTTAGATCAGCTATTCTGAAGTGGTGGAGCTTCACATTGGATTTTATACTGTCACCAACAAATACATATTTTTATGAAAAATGCCTTTCTAAAGACGCCAGTATTTCCTAAATGAAATTCCTGCACACGAATACAGGGAGATACTAAAACACACACTGCATTATTCATGTTAGCCACTCCTTATACTTATCGTGAGCTGATGTTCAATAAGGATGTAAAACGATTCCGGGGGGGGGGGGGGGGGGGGGGGAATGTGGTTATAAAAACTGGTTATATATAGGAAAAAATCAACTTGAACCTTACCTCATACCACACATACAAATTAATTAAAAATATACTATAGAGACAGGTTGTTGTGACACACTCCTGTAATCCCAGCACCAGGGAGACCGAGACAGCAGGACCATAACTTCCAGGTCAGCCTGGGCTATACAGTGAGATCCTGTCTCAAAACAAAAATAAAAACACCCCCCTAAAAGACAAACCCAAACCAAAATAAAACAAGCCCCCTAAAGGATTTAAATATAATCACCAAAACACAAAATTTCTAGAAGAAAAGGAGAAAGTACTTTTCACACTTGATTTTTTAGTATGTGTGTATGTACACACACACATGCCTGTGTAGGCCAAAGGTCAACTTCAGTTGTCTTTCTCAATTACTTTTCAGCTTATTTTTTGAGACAAGGTTTCTCTCTGAACCTGAAGCTCACCCATTTAGCTAGGCTAGCAAACAAACTCCAAAGATCTGCCTGTCTCTAGCACCCTAGTGCTGGGATTACAGGCAACATCTAGGTTTTTACATGGGTTCTGGGGGGCCAAACTCAGGTCAAGTTTATTTCCTGACTAAGCCATCTCTGTAGCCCAAAGTTGGAAAGATTTTCTAGAGAGCACTCAGAAAGCACAATCTATAAGACAAAATGGGAAAAACCAAGTTTATTAAAACTTTTCCCCTTTGAAAAGTATTTGAAAAATATATGACAGAAGGCTCATGTCCAGAATATTTAAGAACTCTTAAAGCTCAGTAAGATGCACAAACAACTCAGCTTTTAAAAATGACCAAGAGACCAAAGCAAACTAAAAAAGGAAAAATACAGCAGTTTCCTAACTTGTAAAGTTGGACCTCAGATTATTTTAAAACTTAATGATGGTTCCAAAGCAATACACATTCCCTGCAAACCATACTTTGAAGCTTGATTTTTCCTGGGCTAATGATGTGCAGTAAGATACTCTCGAGCCAGAAGTGGCTTCCAGTGAGCTCCGTGATTTCAAGGATGAACAGCTGGTACTCCACGGAGTACATGCAGCTCAGCCACAATGTTTGCTTCGTTAGAGCTATAAAATGCATGTTTGCCTTTCAGCCTCTTCAATTTATGGTAGGCTTGCTAGGACATAACTCTATCACGTAACCCTTCCTAAGCCAAGAAGCATCTGTCCATGAATGGCTTAAGAAGAAAACACCGGCGTTGGAGAGGTAGCTCAGTGGTTAGGGCTTGTTTTGCTTGCAGACGACACTGGTTTGGTTCCCATCACACACATGGCAGCTCACCACCATCCATAACTCTTAGTTCCAGGGCATACAACCACTTTTGGCCTCCACGGGCACTAGGCATGCATGTGGTGCACAGATATACATGTAGGCAAACCCACACACATAAAATAATCTGAAAAAAAGTTAGTTATCATATACTAGTTTAAAAATGCATCACACCCCAACAGCTGAAGTGAAGGACAAGGGCAATTCCTAGTGTTCAGGAGGATGTGGGGCAGCTGGAACTGACCTTGTCGTGTTGGTGGGAATGCAAAACGGAACAGTCACCTTGAAGGGTTACGTCAAGGAGACGATGACTATTCGGCTAGAGGCCGAAAGAGTTCACGTATTTTAAATTCTCACGAAAGCACAGCTAGTGAGAGCAAGTGGCTTGGAGGCTGTCCGAGGCCACGGGTTAGGGGAGGGCTCCTGAGCGAACTCTCTCCCTCCCACACCCACCACCTGAGACAGGGTCTCACCGCATAGCTCGGCCCGGCACAGAACTAGATATATAGAGCAGGATGGCTTCAAACTTACTGAAATTTGCTTGCCCCTGCCTCCCACATGCCAGGATTATAGGCATGTGCCCTGATTTGAAAAAAATTTTGATTTGAACATTCACCAGCCTGTACGCCTAAAATAAGTGAGTCTACAGGCAAACCACACCTCAACATGGATCTCAACCAGGAGAAGAACCTGTGCGTCACCGGTGTTTCCTGAGGCAGACCGCAGGTGGGGAGGGAAAGCCGATGCCAGCTCCAGTTTGAACTAGACAGATGACACTCTAGCATGAAAGCAGCTATGTCTCAATAGTTTAGTTCCGGTGTGGGTTGTGTGTATGTGCAGTTGTGTTTTCCTGTGCATGTGTGTGGGGGGGCAGATATCAGCATCAAGTATCTTTCCCTATTGCGTTCTACTTCTTTTATTTAATTTTGTTTTTGTTTTGTGCTTCCTGACTTTGGCTAGAGAGACAGCTCAGTAGATAAGAACACTGGTTGCTCTTCCAAAGGACCTGGGTTCGATTCCCAGCAAGTACCCACATGGTGGCTCACAACTACCTATAACTCCAGTTTCAGAATGCCCTCTTCTGGGGCTCCATGGGCACCAGGCATGCATGTGGTACACAGACATACATGCACACCAAATATTCATACTCATAAAATAAAAATTTTGTTTCTTTCCTAGGAGGCATGTGCACCACGGAACACGTGTGGAGGAAGCCAGAGGACAGTTTTCCAGATCTCAGGTAACCAGGCTTTCTGGGGAATACTTTTACCTGCTCACCGGTCTCACCAGCCCTTCCATACTTTATTTTTCATGGAAGGTCTCACTGAGCCCGGAACTCACTGTTTCAGCTAGACTGGCTGGCCAGCAAGCTTTCCGGAGCTCCTCCCCAGGACTGGGGTTACAGCTGTGGAGCCAATGCTTGGCTTTTACATGGGGACTGAGGATCCAAATTCAGGTCCTCAGGCGTGAGCAGTGAGTACTTCACTTCTTGAGCCATCTGAGTCCCTTAATACCTGTGTTGTTAAAAGCACAGTTTACCCCTTTTGTTTGAATTGCACTAAAGTATTTTTAAACTTTTAGAAGAACACTAAGAAGTTATACAGCACGCGTAGGTTCTCATACTGTTGGCAAAATATGCAAACGTATCACTTTATACACACACACACACACACTTTAACATTGAGTCCCTAAAACCTGGTGATTATATTTTTCTAAGACTAGCAGCTGTTTTTAAGCTGTTGCTTACTGAGGACTGAGACCAGAGGCAAATAAACATAGTAAGCGTGTTCCATGTATTTCAAGCCTTATCTTTTCTGATGCCTGGCTCTGTACACAGAGGGGCTCTGTCAATACCCAGGGGAACCTAATGACCACACTCTTGTCACGGTCAACACTGGCTTCATAACATCCCGGAACTGTAGAGAAAACGATTGCAAAATAGTTGCTCTGGAAGAAAAGGAAGTCTCACAAATGCCTTATCTACCCCTGCACATTCTAGCACCTGGGATCCTGCCCCAACATTTTGGTGACAGTTTCCAGGCCCAGAACTCCTTGTATCCTGTTCTCCTACAACAAGTTTCAGGAGTTAAAAACCTCCTTGCCATTTGCCACAGCAAATGTGCTCTTGTTTCTTTCTTGAAGAACACTGCCAGTGAGCAGGGAGCCGAGGAGTAGCTGAGCTCTGCCTGCCGCTCTTGTTCTTGAAGTCAAAAGGAGAAACGAGAGCAGAGAAGACCCACACTCAGCCTGGGCAGGAAGAAAGGCAGTTTCAATAACTGACTTCCATGTACTCTGCTCCCCCACCTCCCTGGGTTTGTTTCCCGGCTGTCACAAACTCCTGCAGCTGAGGGACAGCTTTGGAGTGCTGTGACAACTGCCAAGGCCTGGGTGACGGAGAAATGAGATTGGCTTCAAAGCAAAGTCTCTTTCAGCTGAAGTACTATCGAACCAAATTCCGGGTGAGTGTGCTCTTGGCAGAACCCAAGTCTTTATTATGCAATGCACTGTGTCACACTTTCCAAAACAAATAAATATAAAGATATCCGAGTAACACAGTAATTATATACTCAATTCTCACTGTAATCTCGACGAGCAAGTGGACTTTTGGAGTTGAGAGAAGTGTTTGGAAATGTCCCATCAAATCTCTCCTGAGCCTACAAGTTCACATGTTGCCTGCACAGCCACACTTTTTTCAGTGGTGAAAGGTGGGCTAAGGTGGAGGTTTGGATTTACAGAAGGCTGAAGGCAGCAGGAAGCAGGCTACCCCAAGGGGCTGCACTCAGCTCTCTTCCCTCACACCATTGTCAGAAGAAAAAAAAACAAAACACTGAGGAGATACCCCCTCACTTGCTGTGGGATGTTCTGGATGCTCTGAATGTGTTGCTCTGATCAGTTAATAAATAAAGTGCTGATTGGCCAGTAACCAGGCAGGAAGTTTAGGTGGGACAAAGAGACAGGAGAATGCTGGGAGGAAGAAGGCTGAGTCAGGAGTTGCCAGCCAGACATAGAGGAAGTGAGATGTAAAAGTACCGGTAAGCCACGAGCCACGTGGCAAGGTATAGATTAATAGAAATGGGTTAATTTAAGATAGAAGAACTAGATAACAAGAAGTCTGCCACAGCCATACAGTTTGTAAGCAATATAAGCCTCTGTGTGTTTACTCGGTTGGGTCTGAGTGGCTGCGGGACTGGCAGGTGAGAGAGATTTGTTCTGACTGTGGGCCAGGCAGGACTGGAGAAAACTCCAGCTACGCTCACTGAAGGTGACTCAGCATTTCTTCCTCTGACTCGATGAGCAGATACCCACAAGTAGGGAACAGGTCACACAAAGGGCGCATCCAGACCCCTGAACTCCACAGAACAACAGTCCCTACAAAGTTACTGAGTTAGGCCATTCCAGACTATATCAATTCCAAGAACCATGAAGTTGTTGTCCACACCCCATCACTGCCAAGCTCTCACTCTGCAGGTGAGGGCACAGCTCTGGTCCAAGTGGGCCTCATGACTTGGTTGTCACACAGAAAACATGTCTAGGGGGAAAGTCAGGAGGACGCTAAGGCACCAAGACTTATACTGCAGGTTCTCTTTTATCAGGCAGAGAGAATTCCAGAGTGCTTACATACCCAATTCCATTTCTAGTAGCTACTTCTGGAATGTGGATTTAGAAAGGCCTCAGTTTCAGCTTTGAGCCCCTCAGCATGAGCAGGCCTCTTTCTTTATAAGCACGCATGCCTTTCACAAGGAAAAAAGGACAGGTTGAATGAAGCTGGTGGGTGGCAGCATGCAGGCCAGGCGTTCTGGGCTCGCCTAGGCCAGAGGGTCCAAGCTCTGAGTATTTCAGAGAAGATCGAGGGCCCGGGCTGTGCTTTCTAAACCACTGGGCCTACCCACTGACCCCCACCATAATGCCCGGTGTCCCAAAAGGAGACGCCGAGAAGTGCTAAGGAGGATAGACAAGCCGGGCGGTGGTGGCGCACGCCTTTAATCCCAGCACTCGGGAGGCAGAGCCAGGCGGATCGCTGTGAGTTCGAGGCCAGCCTGGGCTACCAAGTGAGCTCCAGGAAAGGCGCACTACGCAGAGAAACCCTGTCTCGAAAAACCAAAAAAAAAAAAAAAAAAAAAAAAAAAAAAAAAAAAAGGAGGATAGACAAAGTAGGAGCCAGGGGAAAGCCACCCTGACGGAAGGGATAAATAATGCCCAATGCCCACACTGTCCACACCTAAATCTCAGGAAAAGATCTTGAGTTGGGGAGGTCATGCTGGGTTATCTGAGGCAATGAGAAGGCTCTGAAAGGCTAAGAGAGCAGAATGAGCCGACCCAGGCTACTGAGAACTTGGCTCCTGTAACAAGCGGATCCAGCAGGTCCAGAAGACACTGACTGTTCCTCTTCCTGGAGCCCCCAACTCTAACTAAAATAGGAGACTTGGGTTGACTGCTTGATGGCCTTGGATAAGGCATGGACTGACATTCTCTGGGGTCTGGTTTCCTAGACTGAGTCAGATGTCATCCGAGCCATGGTCTTCCAGTCTGCAAGCCACAACCATGATTTCTCTAAAGTTACGGTAGTCCTGCTAATGAACGGGACCCTGGAAGTGCATGGTTCCAATCAAGATGGTAAAGACTGTTGGCAAGAAGTACTAGGTACAAACAATTTTATGCTCCAGGAAGCTCTTAGGAAAGAGTATTGACATAGGAATACACGTAGCCTGGTCAACTTCTTCAACCACCATCCTTGTGCTTCCCTCCAGAAGGCCTGGTTCTGAAAACGCCCACAAGGTAGCAACATGACTGTACAATCCTCCTAGCTCTTGGCAAAGACTGAGCTATGCCTTAAAACAAGGAAAATGTTAGCAAGTACCACATAGCCACAGACACGAAAGACCTCCCCAAATGCACCAGATATTTGGGCACTGGTTTGGGCTGGGGTGGCCTTCACTTTGCAATGGGGCTCTGAAAGAGATGAGTCACCAGGCAAAGCCCTAGATGGCAAAACCAGTGGATTCCCGGAATCTGAGTCACATATGTAAGTGACATTGCTACCAGGTTTGAGGGGTCTTGAGGAAAGCAGAAACAAAGAGCCCAGGACACAGTCAGCAGCAGAACCAGTAAAAGACTCAGCAGAGACAACCTAGAAAGGTGAGCACACCTTCCCAGCAAGCTCAGCCTCCCCATGCATCTGGGAGGGTGGGGGTGGGGGTGGGGGTGGGGACGCTCTCCCCCTGACATGAAGGGAAGACCCACTATGTTTACGGCCCCAAAGTGTGAGAGCAATGTCTGTAACACTGCATCCTCCAGCCACCACTAGCTGAGCACTAACCACCAACCGGCCTCTACGAGGCAGGGATTATTCTTACACACCACTTGGAATTTCACATGGGGTCTAGCTCCATCAACCGGTATGATCTGGATGGTGGCTAGGTTAAATAAGAAAGTCATCAGAGCAGGAAAACAAGTAAACGTAACTACACTTCCAACAGAGGCGCCTATGTGGGAGTAAGTGGACGTGGCTGCCAGGGTTACTGGATGCAGCCTGCCCTGCCTGGATAAACCACACCTCTAAGATGTCACCCAGCTTTTCCAATTCTGTTTTGCTGCTGCTGCTCTTAATGGAATAGAGACATACACTTACAATGTAGGCCTAGAATCTTACAGGTTTTTAACAAGTTTTTTTCTTCTTCTTCTTTTTTTCTGATTCCTTCCAACCATGTCATCCACATTCTCTCAACAATATTTTAGTGGCATGACCACCTTTATCAATTTCCTCCCTAAGCATCTAACTTATTTTTAATAGAAAATAAATCATGTTTTAAGGGATTACTATGTGATTCAATCACATAATAAGCATCAGGGGCAGTTTGAAGAAGAATGTCCCTCAGACATTTGAATACTTGGTTCCCAGATAGAGGAACTCTTTGGGAAGGATTAGGAGGTGTGGTCTTGTGGGAAGAGGTGTGTCACTGGGGATGGGCTCTGAAGTTCCAGAAGCTCAAGTCATTCCCAGTTACCTCTCTTGTTTCCTACTTAGAGATAAGGATGCATGTTCTCAGCTACTGCTCTAGTGCCATGCCTGCCTGCCCGCCCGCTCTCATGCCCCCACTATGATGGGGTTTCTAACCCTCTGTAGCTATGAGCCCCAAATCAAACATTTTCTTTTCTGAGTTGTCTTGGTCATGGTGCTCTGTCATGACAACTGAACAGTCAGTCACTAAAATAGCATCAGCTATTAGAGTCTGGCAAATCTGTAGCTCAGCTGCGGGAGCAGAGCACAGGGCCCTTGAGTCTTGTACAACAGTGTGGAATTTAAAATCTCAGTTCACCAGGTGAGCCTTATAGAGGGCTCCAACTAAACTGATGAACACAATAAATGCATGTGCACACATAAGCACATGCTCATCCTTGAACCCTGACCACAATCAATTTTAGTACTAGTTTGAATCCATTACAAAAATACAACTTTTGAGCCATTCCTTTTAGGAAAACATAGCTTTACTATTTCTAAGGTCATTAAGTTCTCTCCAGGTTGGGGTTGTAGTTCAGAGGGCACAAGCTTGCTTAGCAAGTTCCAATCTCTGAAACTATAGAAAAAGGTTCTCTATTCAGTGAGATCATTCTGTTTTAAGCTCCTAAAGCATGCCCACAAGTCAAAAGAAAAGAAAAAACATAAGCATTTGAGATCTGTCTGAGCATCCTGTTTCTGTAAGCATTCTGCTTCTGCAGAAAGCAGTCTGCAGAACTCCACAATGGGGGCTTCGTCACAAGACCCAACGTGTCAACATTCACTTTCCTTAAAACGGAGTCCCAGGCTTTGCTCCATGTTGTTTGTTCCTATTAACTTATCACCATCCAGTCCATCCCATGAGGTATGCATGATTACTTACAAATGAGAACCATAGGCACAGAATGGTAAGGAACTTGCTTGAGACAGCCGATTATGAAGTGGCACAGCTGAACATTCTCTCAAGGAGTCTGCCTCTTCCACCCACCACACGACACTACAACAGCGCAACTCGAATTGCTCCTGCTGACAGTAACGCTGGCTGAACTTGCTTTGAGAGTTGTCACACACAAAAGGGACATGTGTTCTCTCTTCCAGGCAGAGATATTTAATAGTCACTCTAACCTCAAGGAAATGGGAAGTCCCCAGTACTAGAGGCCTGTTTCCACCTCATCCTACTGTTGAACTCTGAGGGCAGATGGGGCTGCACAAGTATAAATACTTGGCTAATTAACAGTCCTCCACAGACGTTCTTGTTACTTTATTGAGACTCTATCTTGCCAAGCAACCCAGGCTGGCCATTGTAGGTATATACCATCATGCCCAGCTCCCAGATACGTGATGGTGAAGAGTGAAAGGAATGTGAAGTAAAGGGTCCTGGGTGTGCTTTTCAGTACTGTCATGCATTCCTGTAATGCAGCCTTGAACAAGCCACTTGAATTTTCTAAGCCTCAGCTTTTTAACCTGAAAAATGAAGCAAGAGTCGCTGTGGTTTCCTGACATTTTTAGGAACAAAGAACGCTTTGTTTACTGAGAAGCATGATATGGTGCAGGGCCTGGGGAGGCAGCCCCACCCTTGCCTCCTCCACCCCCTTCTCTTGGGGGTTGGGAGATAGTGAGTGGGGCTATCTCAGATGAGTCAGACACCCACAAGGCAAGTGGGGCTCCATGAGATGAAACAGGGTCCCTGTCAGACAGACAGGTACATAGTGAGGCAGAGGCTCTCAGATGGAGAGGAGGGAAGCAAATGGCCAGAATGCATAGGCTCAGAGAATGAGAATTTCGGAAGAGAGTTACCCAAGGGGCAGACTAGAGTCACAATGCTAAAACCCTCAAGTGTCAAACGAAGACGTTCAGTGCAGCTGCTACCCATGACTCTGATTCAGGGTGAGCATGCGGTCGGAGGCAAGAGTGCAGAACGTGGAGGGAATAGAGCAGAGCAGGACCAGGAGGGCGAGACCACTGTCCAGGCAGAGGCAGAGTAGACAAGGCCTCATAGTGATCTCTTTAAGTGCTGGTCCTCTGAGGTCTGGACACCTCTGCCATATTCTACTCAGTTCCACTACAAAGTTATGTCTGAAGAAAAGAAAACACACACAAAAATGACTTTATTATATGCAACCAAGCACCAAGGCATATACAGAAAGAGGTATGGGGAGAACACTTGCTGAAACTGTATCCTTGGGTGGTCGCTGCTGGGGCACTCTGAACACCCAGCAGGACTGCTGGGCATAGCTGACGGTACTTGGGTCCGATAGCAGAGCACACAGTTTTCCGGTGCTCCACAGAGTACAAGCCTTCCTACTAGCTCCCATTTCTAACTTAAGCCAAGTCTCTTGAGATTCTGTGTCTAAACAAGTGTATTGTTGCCAACATTGATGAATCACCTCCATTCAAATAATGCATACAACTCAATAATAAAAAGCCAATACTATTTAAAACAGGCAAAGGATCTGAACAGATCCAATGTAATGCTGCTCTAAAGAGGATGCACGAATGGCCACGTGGGAAAAGATGCTCAACGTTGTTAGTTATCATGGAAATGCAAACCAATTCCACAATAAGACATCAGCTGATTCACACTAGTAGGATGGCTAGGATCAAACGGATGACAGTTGGGGCTGGGGAGATGGTTCAGTAGGTAAGAGTGCTTGCAAGCCTGTGGGGGACTGTCTTGATTACATTAAGTGATGCAGGAAGAGTCGTCTGGGTCCCAGACTATATGTAAGAGGAGAAGGTGAGCTGAGCACAACATGCGTGCATTCCTTCCTCTCTGCTCCTGTCTGGATTTGCCTAGCTGTTTCAGGTCCTGACTGCCTTGACTTTTCTACAGTTGTGGAGTACAACCTGGAATTGTAAGCCGAATAAATACAGTCGCCTTTGTCACAGTGCTTTATCACAGCAACAGGAAATGGAACTAGGATAGTTAGTACGCCAGGGGATATTATTTAGTCATGGAAGAAGATGAGATACTTACATACTACTTACTACCTGGGTAAACCTTGAAAACATTACGCTAAGTGAAGAACGCCACATACCAAAGGGCTCATCTTGTGCAATCCCAGTTATATGAAGTGTTCAGCATAAACACATCCCCACAGACAGAAAGCAGATTAGTGGTTGCCTACGACTGAAGGCGGGGAGGGAGGGGAGAACGCAAAGGGGGTAGGAAAGGATTGCATAAACGCTTTCTTTTGGTGCTGATGAAAATGTTCTAAAATTGAGTCAGGCTCACACATGCCTGTAGTCTCAGACCCGGGAAGCTGAGACAGCAGGACAGTTAGTTGCAAGTTCAAGACTAGCCTTGGTCATTTAGCAAGACCCTGGCTTAACAAGCAAGCAAACAAACAAACCACCACCAGCAAAATGTTCTAAAATTAATTATACAGCTCTAGATATATGAAAAACCACAAAATATTATATATTGTAAATGGGTGAATTATATATACCTCAACAAAGCCTTTCTTAAAAACTAATCAAATAAAACAAACAAACAAAAACCCACCTCCATTCTCACTGGCCCACGCACAGCCAGAGCACAGAACCCCACAGAAGAGACTCGGGGCCGGCCCTGAGATTTGGGAACAGGGTGAAGCTGGAGGGGCAAGAAGCCCAGCCCTGCATCTGGGAGCCTTGTCATCTCAGAGCCCGCCTCCTTCAGCGAGTTTCCGTCTCTGTAAAATGTCAGCCATCTGATCTACCACACAGAGTCAAGCAATCAGATGAAACCGTGTGATGATTCTTGGCATGGTACCAGAACCAGAGCAGGCACACTGTTTAAAGCTTTAAAAAAATGACCTATGTGAAAGTGTGCTGCAGAGCACAAAGACCCTTCATAAATGTAAAGTGGCTTTATAATGTCACAGATAAACATATAACCCACATTATAACTCATTATCAAAGAGAATCCATCTTCAATAGCATATGCTACTTCCCAAAGACTCACTTGAGCTCATTACCCCACTGCTTCAGAGAGTAAAAGTTAATGGAATTCGGATGCCCTGGGGCTGGCTGGCGAGCAGCTCGGTCTCCCACCAGCTCTCCAGGGGCAGCATCCACAGCGAGGAGCACAGTTCTGGCTTTTTCTGCAGAAGGATTTGGGTGCTGGGAAATTATATCTGAAAGAAAGGTAAACAATTGTCAGTTACCCTAAACTTTTGTAGGAAACCTGTCATCCCAGATAAAACACTGACTTGCTACACTTCACAAGAATATCAGCCATATGTGTAGTAGCACATTTTGATGCATGCTATATAAAAACATGGTCTGTGGGTGGCTTTTGTGCTCGTGAGCTATCTTCATGTAAAGTAGAACCATGCTTCTTGTAGTAAGGTTACGATGTGTTTCAAGGTCACCAAAATTAACTGTTGGTCCAGGGAGAGAGAAAAGGCCAGAATTTCCCTCCAGTCTCCCCTCCCCCCCTTTTTTTTAAATGCTGAATGCTGTTTATTGAAGGAGGGAAGAGGTTTTAAATACAGGCTTACAGCACTTATAGATCAGTAATGGTGACAGGGTCCATTCACCTGTATTGACAAGGAACAATTTCCAGGATTAAACTGGTAATTGAAAACAGTAAAGCCAAGTATCAGCGTTGTCTACTCTATTGATTCTGTTTCTTTAGGAAAACGGGGAGATTACAGGTAGGAACACGTTTTCTAGTGTCTGTGAACTGTGACAGTGAAAAAATAAACTTTGTCACAGTGCAGCAGCTCAGCAAACTCAAGGCAAGAGCAACGACACCCAAACATGGTTCAAGTTTAAAACTGTTCTTTAAAATGTAAGCTTTGAGAACTGGAGAGCTGGCTCAGGATTAAGAGCACTGGCTGCTCTTGGAGAGGATCCAAGTTCAGTTTCCCTGGCACCTATGTGGCAGCTCACAATGTCTGTAACTCCAGTTTCAGGAGATGTGATGCCCTCCTCTGGCCTCCAAGGGTACTGTGGTCAGGTGGAGCACTTACAAATACGACACACACACACACACACACACACACACACACACACACACACACTCATACATATAAACAAAATAAAATAATTAAAAAAAAGTAATCTCTGGAGATGTTCCAGCTTGAAATAATGATGCCCAAGATTTACTTGACAATAACAATATTTATAGCTTAAATAATATTTGCTTCAAGCAACATGCTAATTGTTTCAAAATTAGAAAAGCAGGTAGGGGCAGGAAATGAAAATGTCATAAAATAATAAAAATAGTAACTGATGAAGCCATCTAATAAACACAAAGATAATAATACTGTTACTCATTTTGCAGCATGTTTAAAGAAACAATTCTAACAATCCAAACATTCTGTGTTCTTCCCAGTGCCAATGTCTGAGAATGAAGAATGTTTGTAAATGGAACTTCATGTTATTTCCTAACAATCAACTTGGTCTACATGTCTTTTTAATAAAGTGCTCACGATATTAATGTGAAACCACAATTAGAATGGAACTGTTAGCCACTGGCAGCCAAGACGACAATTAGTTTCTAATTGGACCAGCGTCCCCCAGGGCTGCTTAGGACCGGCCTCCACAAAAAGCTGGTCAGGACAGCAGGGCCCAAGAATCCTGGGCAGCAACAGCCCTTGGAGACGGATGTCCTAGTTGGGAATGTCTTCTCAAGGCTTTCACTTTGTAGGCAGCTCACTAACTTGACTACTGTCGATGTCAGTGGGAAAGGCTCCAAGAATGTCCTGTAGAAGGGCCTTGAGTGTGACAGGCATCAGGGACCGCTGTCAGGGGGAACAACACTCAGCTTATGTATAGGCCATCGTTTTCTTACGCACTAAGCACTGAGGGAATAGCACCAAGAGCTGTTACCCTAAAGAAAAGAAAGTCAACATGGCAAGTCACTACAGAACACATGGAGTCCTGGTAGTCAGACCCTTGCTCTGGGTTTTAGGGTTCTAGGAGATGCCTGGGGACTGCTGGAGGGAGAGGAGGATAAGCATAGTGGTTGCTCGCTTCACTTAAATGTTGGGGTTCTCCTTAAGCTTTCATTTGGAAAGGGGATCTAATGAGCAAATGGACAAAGTTTGGACACCGCTAATTCAGCCCACTCTCTAGCTACTGTGTCAGGACCCTCAAAACCTGGACCAGGGATGAAAGAGTCACCTGCTTTGGCAGTGACACACATGGCTAGGAAGCAAAGAAGACATTGGTCAGCACTTGAGAGCCAAAATACAGCAAGCACTTACCACCTCTGAGTACTCGTGTTAGTCCACGGGCACACAGGGGTGGAGGCTCTACTGTGACTTCAGAGAAAGGCAGAGCTGTCCTACACACTTCCTGAAGGCTGGCCTCTCACTGACCCAACTTGAGTAAGAGCATGGCAGTTCTAAGCCTAGCCAGGAAACAAGCAACCAGCCGTACACACTGCTCCTGTGAGCAGGTGCAGTACTCTTTCCTGTGTGGGCTGGCAGCGAGGTCGTGAGGCCCCTCAGGAGCAAGGGCTGACACTCCCGGAAGTGGTAAGGTACCCATCACCATGAAAACCCAGGGCTTGCAACAAACCACTGTCCACCCAAGAAGGACATCAGAGGAGCTGGAGGGGGGGGGGCAGAAAGGGTCTTGAGGGAGACCATGCTGCAGAAATGATTTCTACTGGGATCTTGTGTAGAAACCATCTTTAAAAGTCATCACTTTACTTGAAAAAGCAGCAGCTTGCTGGCTGGGTATGCTTATTTACTTCTTTGCTTATTAATTTTTACACGTTTGAGTACTTTGCCTACATATATATGTTTACCATGTACATGCCTGGTACCCACAGAGGTCAGAAAAAAATGTGAGATCCCTTGGAACTGGAGTTGTGGATGGTTGTGGACTACCATGTCGGTGTTGGGAAAAGAACTCAAGCAAGTGGTCTTAACTGATGAGCCATCTCTCTGGCTCTGAGTATATTTTTATGGTTACTGAAGTTTCAGTTTGTTGCTGGAGAGCTTCTCTCCAGGTCCTACCTCTAAGTCCCGCCAGTCCCAGAGCCCGCTTAAAAAATAAACACACAGATGCTTATATTATTTAAACTGTTTAGCCTAATGGCTCAGGCTTCTAGCTATCTAGTTCTTTTATCTTAAATTAACCAATTTGTATTAATCTATAAGTTGCCACGTGGCTCGTGGCTTACTGGTACCTTACATCTTGCTCGTCATGGCAGCGGCTGGCCAGTCCCTCTTCCTTTCCTGTTTCCTCAATTTTCCTCTGTTAGTCCCACCTATACTTCCTGTCTGGCCATTGGCCAATCAGTGTTTTATTTATATAGAGTGATATCCACAGCAGTTGCCTGTTTTTTATTTGGTTTGGTTTTCAAAAACGCTTCACCCAGAGTGGAGCTGCTGGCTTCTCTTCAGTATGTGCCATACAGTAGCATTCAGGAGCCTCTAGGGCAGCAGGGGGCAGCCTCTAACATTAGGACACGGGGAGCCTACGGAAGAACAGGGGGTCGGGAGCTGCTTGGAGCCAGAGCCGCAGTGGCAAGAGAAAAGCTGCCCTGGAAGGTGTCTTCCACTTTTTTTAGGCATCTCCAATGCTGATGAAACCTTGAAGAGAGTTTAGACCGCACTTCCTGGGGCCCTCCTCTACAGCAACCCCTGGATTTCACTGACTCAGCTTCCCTGTAATGACGTTTCCTGTCACAGCTCTCCCACAAAAGTGCCTACACTCACCTTACCTGCCCTTGAGTCTGTCCTCTCCCTTCCTGCTCTCATTTTGCCAGAAACTTCTGCAGACAGCAAAGTGCATGCATGTCCCAGAGAATTCTCATGGTGAAGATGGCCATTCTCCTCACTCCAATGTGGGGGTCAAGGGGCAAGGAACTAGTAGTATTATAGTAGGTAAGGAAGGATCAGATAGGCTTAATGAGGATTAAGCCTTTGTGCTTGCTAGGCCAATCTTCTACCCCAGCCTCCAAAAGGCATCAAACTGAGTTTCAACCCAGATTGCGAAGGAGGGAGTGGTCAGAAGGAGCAGGGACATCTTCATGAAGCTGTAGTTCCCACAGAGAGACAAGAAGCCACAGGGTTTGGAGGGCCCCTAGGGCGGGACCAGCGCTGGCCTATCTGTCCGTGGTTCCCACCAAGAATACAGCCTGAGGCCTGGGGCTCTGACCGATGCACTAATAGCAAGTAACTGACACCCAGCAGCGGAATGGCTCAGGTGAAAAGGCTACCATTGCTGGCTGATGGGCTAAGGACAGCAAGCTGCTGGGAGGCAAGGATGGCTTCCTGTTGGCTGAGGAAACGATGCAGGAGGCGGCAGAGGCCTCCACAGTTCTCAATGGCCTGACACTTGAGGTTCCTCCTGACCTCCCCTTCCTGCCGTGTCCCCGTAAGTCCCTGACTTAGTGGGGCACGCCAGGCTCAGCTTTCCTTTCTTCTCTCCCATTCATCCATCCCTGATCTTCAGCAATCTCAGGCCCAGCTGCTATTTATAGTCACAGCAACCCCTGCCTTCACCTGTACAGACTACTCAAACCTACAGCCAGGTTCAGGATGCCCCCTTGGGACCAAACGCTGGCCAGTTCTGGCCAGTTTCCTTTCGGACCCCCCTCTCCCGGGCTTCTTAAGGCTCCTCCACACACAGCTGCATTTTCACTCCACGGATCATCTCCCCCACGTTCTCTCTCCCACAGCCTGACTTCCAAAGAACCTGGCTCTGAGAAAGAACATCTTGTTTCTCAGAAGGGGATGGATGCCGAGATGTGCTGAATCATGGTTAATACAAGCCTCTCAGAGACAACACTGCTATACAACGGCTCATACGTGAAAACTGCAGAGTATTTCATAGCATTTCACAAGCAGGGTGATACAGACTCATGACCGTGATCACTGCCCAGGACTGGCATTAGAAGATGGCACTTGACTACTGTGGTGAGTGCCAGCTCTGTGCTCCACCCACAGGCCTCCTTGCAGCCTAGAGGCCTAGAGCAATGATTCTCTGTGGGTCACGATCCCGCATATCAGGTATTTACATCACAATGTATAATAGTAACCAAACGAGTTATGAAGAAGTAGCAACGAAAAATAACTTCATGGTTGAGGGACTGAATTGAAGGGTTGAGAACCACTGGCCTAGAGGAACCCCTGGCCACGCTGCTGAGTCCTGTTCACACGGAACTGCAGAAGGTGTGACAGTTAAAGGAGGTGATGCACTTCTGCAGAGAAAGAAATGTCGTCACCTCAAGTGTTTTCACAACACAATTTTCTTAAGAAATATTAACCACGCACAGGCACTCAGCCCACTAAAACCGCGAGCCAGAAGAAAGAGTCACCTGGCCCTGAAGTAACGTATGCGCCTGGGAAGAGAGAAGGCAGCGTCATGGTCACATGCCCGAGTCTCAGGAAGCCTCACCAAGAGCGGGGTCCCAGCCACTCTTTCTTCTAAGGTCTTGTGGAGAATGAAGTAAATGAGTGGACTGGACAGCTACATTAAATCTGTATTCAGTATGTGGATTCATTCTCAAATACTATGAAAACCTGAAGGCAGACCCTTGATTCTTAATGACTATGAAGATCTCTACATGTAGACAATGGATTGTTTATCTTCCCAAAGTAATAATTTGAAGCTAGGTCCTTATCCAACCAACTCCGGCAGACAATGGGGTGGTGCCTGAGGCACACTTCAGAAATCAGGCTGTGAAGGGATAACAGACAGAACACATAAAAAGGCACAAGGTTACCCCCTTTTTAATACCTGCCTGAAAAACTGAACCACCACACAGGAAGAGTCTCTTACTCCAAAGACATGAAATACAGAAACACAGGCAATTATGGGTCAGTGCCTGTTCACGACCAACTGTCCATCCCTGCTTCTTGAGAGTCTGTGGTTTTGGTGGCCATACGCTCAGCTGAACCACTTGCCACCCTATATTCCCTTGTAGCCATTTGATATAACCATGAGGAATAGCCACGTGAGAGTCACTGCTAAAGAGAAGTGGAAGGTCTCTGTGAAAGCGTCCTCCTGTGATATGAGGGCCACCCCAGCGACAGTGAGCATGAGTCAGGAACTTAGTCCTAAGCATGGGACAGTTAGACGTGGCTGAGGAGTCAGCGCTCCAGCTATGAATTGCTCATAAGAGGGAAAAAGAAATGATGTTCTTGTTAATCCAGTTTCCTATTAAATGCAGTGAAACACAATCCTCACCCATTCAAAATCGCATTGTCAGGGATGTGTGCGTGTGTATGCCTGTGTGAGCATGCGTGCCCGTGGGTGTAGAATTATCTCTACCCTCAGCAATGTGCTTTCCCTTTCAATCCTTGGGATGTGGAGAGTAGACAAACTTGGTTTTCACGGCACAGTGTGCAGTCTTGTAGTCATGGGTAAGTGACCTGCTCAGAACATGATGACCAGTAAATATCAGAGTTAAGACTTTAAGCCAGACACACAAGGCTTCCAGACAGGACCGCCTTCTAGGATAAACACTCCATGCAAAGTGTCAATTCCGTCTCCCTTTCTCCACACTGACTTTAGGTGCCTGGAGAGTCATGATGGGTGGACACTCAAGACTACAACAACGTGCTCCGCTGAGGGATGTGACCGGGTGACTAGAAGACAACAACAGCACACCAGTGCTATGAAAACCAGTCCTCTTCCAGCCAGGCTAGGTTAGCACAGTTAGGCTAAGGTGGGCTGTGAACCACAGCATGACCACAGAAAATTAAAGGACGTTGCCGTGTAACTACAACATTTATCTTTTAACCAGTTTTTTCCTCTGATGATAAAACAAAAGGGTCTGAAATGCAGTTCTCTTTAAAATTTATGTGTCTATGTCCATGTGTGCATATGCCATGTATGTAGCAGTGCCCACAGGGACCAGAAATGGGCACTGGATCCTCTGGAACTGGGGTTACAGGCAGCTGGGAGCCAACTGATGTGGGTGCTGGGAACCCAACTGAGTCCTCTGAAACAGCAACACGCATTCTCAACCACTGAGCCATCTCTCTAGCTCCTGGTCTTCTAGACTTTCTACTCAAAAATGTTTCACTTTCTGGATAGCTATGGTTTTGAAAATAGCTCAAGGGTTCAAGGTTTCACTATTTGTCCTTCCTTATAATTCCTATCTAGAATTCAGAAGACATTTAAAGTTAGTTATTTCTATACATACAATTTTCAAAACTCCACTGTGCTTTAGATAAAATCCTAAAATTTTAAGGCCAGCCAGCAGGCTCTCCCTGTCTATTTCGGGTCCGGGTGGGCCTCCAGGCTGAGCTTTGCTGGCTCCTGCAGCCCTACTGACCTGCAGTAATGTGGAAGGACCCTCTCTGGCTCTTCCCTCCACTTTCCTGTCTCTTTACTGGCTGAGTCCTGGCCATCTTGTCCCAAAGAGACCCCAATAAGCCCAACACTGAGCTCGGCCCATGCAGGGGCTCAGGCTGCCTTAAACTTCTCGCTTTTGTCTGCACAAACACTTTGGCTCACAGGAACACGTGAGGGGAGAGAAAGGGAACCGAATGTGAGCTGGAGACGACTCCTCTGGGTCCCCAACCTCACCATTTTGGTTTGCCAGGAGGCAGGACAGACACAACAGAGGAACCCCAAGACTGGGTACTACCTCTCTGCCCTCCTTTCAGCTACACATCTGAGTCCTTGCTCGAGAGGAGTGATCTGTGTCCCCAGAGTGGAGGCAAATGGAGGATCTTCAGTGCCAAAGGCTAAGTCACTAGCATGGAGGCTGCCCATGCCCCTACAGTTCCTTCCCAGTGTCCCGAGTGACCTTGAGACTGATATAGAACTTCTTATCACGGAAAAGACACAGGTCATCCTCAGCTGCAGAGTGAGTTTGAAGCCAGCCTGGGCTATACAAGACCCTGTCTCAAAAAACAACAAAACAAATAAAAAGATAAAGATGCAGCTCGGCTGGTAGAGCTTGCCCACCACTCCACAGGGCCTCATAAACCAATACAGTGGGGCAAACACATAATCCAGTGTGAGGAGGTTGAGGCAAGAGGATCAGGAGTTCAAGGCTAGTTTAGATATCAGAGCCTGCCTCAAAACAATGAAAATAAAAATTAATTAATAAAATAAAACCAAACCGAACTAAGCCTCAGGCAACAGGAAGCCACTTCTAAGCTAGAGAGGGGCATGCACTTGAATATAAAGCCTTCCCTTCCCCTCGGAGGAGAATCAGAGTTCTAAGACTCCAGGGCAAAGGCTCCTAGGAAATCATCCACAGGTACAAACAAGGCAGTGTCCTCTCACTGACTAGTATGGACAGTCTGTTAAAAAACGCCCAACCAGGAAAAGCAAGGCTAGAAAACCCTAGTTTTAAGATGGTGAGTGATTCCAGAAAAAGACAGCTGCTAATGTGCCCAGAACTCCAATGCCACCGCCCTCGCTCTGCTGAGCAGAGGGTCATACATGCTTTATGGAGTGCAGACCACAGCTCTTCATGGAAGTGCTACAACACACCTGTACTGGTTTAATTCGAATGTAGTGCTAGTACAGGCCAGGCATGGTGTCATATACCTTTAACTCCAGAACCCCAGAGGCAGACGTAGGTGGATCTCTATGAGTTTAAGGTCAGCTTGGTCTACATAGTGAGTTCCAGGCTAACCAAGGCTACATAGTGAGACCCTATTTCAAAACAAACAAACAAATCCTAACTAAGCAAGAATGCTAGTATAGAGCCGACAAGATAGCTCATTGGGGAATTGTGCTTGTTGCTGAGGCTGATGACCTGATTTGGATGCATCTCCAGGACCCACATGGTAAAGGAGAGGAGTGTCACCTGAAAGTTGTCCTCTGACCTCCACATGCTCACCATAGTACATACAGGTGTACGTACACACACACACACACACACACACACACACACACACATATAATTTTTAAATTGCTAGTACAATGCCCTGGCCATTTCAGAGCTCACTTCAGAGATCAGGAGCTCCAGGCTTGTTCTAACATGCTAAGAGGAGGGAGCCACAAGAAATAGCCTTCGGAGAGGGAGAGGTAGGTCTGCAAGATGATCTGCAAATAACTGCCCCATTCTTTCTAGAGGGCTCAGTACAATCAACAATCATGAGAAGGTCATGGGGCTTAAGTTTTGCTTTTCAAGTACAAAAGCACATTCTCTCTAGGGTACAAATGGCCAGGACTTACTAGGACCCGTGAAAATGCCATGAATCTGGAATAAAATACAATCAGTGCTTAGCTCTTAAGGCCTTCCTAAGAAATACTAGAAAATAACCAGTGGAATGCTGCTTCTTTCCTGGCACATTCAAAATGCAAAGCATTAGGAAGTTGGCCCAAGCATGAAGACATAGGTGAGTAGACTTCATCATTAATTATGGTAGAAGGTAGGCTAGCCTTGAAGCCAGATCAGAAGGTATATGCTGTGGGTCATGATTTCAGTTACACACAGATGTCCTCCATCTCTGCAATATGCCTGGCATCTGCCTTGCCTGACACCCAGGCCAGTACTAGCTTGAAAATGGCTCTGTCCCTGGAGCACCTCACCTGGGATTGCCATTATTTTCAGTCTGAATTCATTTTCACTCACTGCTCATCTGAGTCGCTGTGTCAAATGGCTACCCAGAAAGAACAGACAGGGAGCCCTCCCCTTGTGTCTTACCTGTGCTATCTCTGGCTACGAGGCCCTTAGGAAAATCTCCTGGAGTTGGGGAAGTCCTGCTGTCCCATTTCACCATGTCCAGGCTGTTGCAATATTCCCATCTTTTCTGCTGAAGCTCCTGTAGCCAGTAAGTCATGAGCTCACGATTAGGAGCCTAGAACGAGGGAGGGGAACCCTTGTTAGAGCCATCAGTAAAACAAAGATCTTAAAAAACATCTGTGTACAAACTGGACAAATGGAAGAGAGCAGCATTAGGGAGAGAGCAACTTGGTTGCCCAGAAGTACACGATGGGTAAGACTCTACTGCTGGAAAACCAACCACACACTTCAGACACAGAACACACAGACATGAAACTGAACTGAGCTGATCCTTCCTGCTATCTAGCTTTCATGTTGCTAAGCCAGGGAGAAAAGCCATCAACACTATCACCCAGATGTGAACCCCCAACCACAATAAGTGTACTGGTGCAAGGTTGGCATGATTATGATGGGAGTAACTGGTGGTGTGAAAGAAAATGGTCCCCAAAGGCAGGGGCACTATTAGGAGGTGTGGCTTTGTTTGAGAGAGTGTGGCTTTGTTGGAGAACATGAGTCACTGTGGAGGTGGGCTTTGAGGTCTCATATATGCTCAAGCCACACCCAGTGTCTCAGATCACTGCCTGCAAGATACAGAATTCTCCAGTACCATGTCTGCCTGCATGCCACCATACTTCTAGTCACCATGATGATAATGGACTAAACCTCTGAACTGGAAGCCACCTCAATTAAATGTTTTCCTCTGTAAGAGTTGACGAAGTCATGGTATCTCTTGACAGCAATAGAAATCCTAAGACAGGGGTATATGGAGGGTGAGCTGGTCCTCCTACTGCTCCCTGCCTACCCAGTCCCTCTATGACCACTCAGGCTCTGGAGAGACCCAGGACAGGGATGTACCTCAAGTCAGGGACAGGGTAGGCACCTGCCTGACTTCCCTCCTCCAGCCTGCACACGTACTGTCACTGGATCTGGGCTCAGATGCACTAGTTGCTCAGCACACCTGGAACACACTTGTTGACAGAGACCCACTGCTGACCTCTCCAGTATCCCCTGCAATGCAGGCATCATGGGAAATCTGCTTTTCCTCAAGAAAACCTTTTCTCCTTCAGTCTCTGAAGACTAACTAGGAACAATGAGTAACGCCTCAGTCATCTCTCACTGAAGTCCTGGGGCAAACGACCCTACATTCCTTTGTGTTTGGCATATTATCAGGTTGCAGAAATCTGGCCAATCAGGCATCAAAACATCCTTGAGGCAGTGATTATCAAGGTTTGCTGCCTTTCTAAAAGAAATCTAGAAATCAGGGCCAGGGAGATGGTTCAGGGGTAAAACACTTGCTGTGTAAGCAAGAGGAGCAGGGTTTGGGTCTCCAGAACCCATGTTAAACCCATGGATCCTTTCCTAGAGAAGGCTGGCTCGCTAGACTAGCTGGAATCTGTGAGCTCAGGGTTCAGTGAGACACCCTGCCTCAATTAAAAAAAAGTAGAGTGATCCAGGAAGACATTCAATTCAACCATGAGCCTCCACATACACATGCTCACACATGTCAATATGCTCACACATACACACATACAGTCACAAACAACCTAGGAATCAAATGGATATGGTGCTTCTGTTTATGTCCACAGCACTGCTGTCAGCTGAGGTCACAGGTGCTTCTTTTCTTGCAGTGTGCAGCGGTAACTGCAGTGTGAGGTGGCAACTGCAGTGTGCAGCGGTAACTGCTAACACTCATAACCAGTCCAAGGGCTGAAAATAAATGACTGTAAAATGCAAAGCCATCCATAGGACATCTATCTTACCCCTTCCAAGGCTAGGGAGATAATGTAAAAGAAGGGGCAGAAAGAATTTAAGAGCCAGAAGAAGGGGTGAAGTGTTACTTTTCTAGTGTTCTCTAAGACACAAGCTAAACTTGCTGGTCTTGAATCTAAGAATCTGGTGCCTTGAGCTGGGTGGTGGTGGTGGCGGCGGCGGCGCACGCCTTTGATCCCAGCACTCTGGAGCCAGAGGCAGGCGGATCTCTGTGAGCTTGAGGCCAGCCTGGACTACAGAGTGAGTTCCAGGAAAGGCACAAAGCTACACAGAGAAACCCTGTCTCGAAAAACAAAACAAACAAACATACAAAACAAAACAAAAAAAGAATTTGGTGCCTTGAAAAGATGAGTCTGGTTTCTTATGTTAAGTTGTTGCTGCTGTCAATATAAAACCCTACATAAAAGACCAAACCAAACATCTTGGAAAACCACCCTGGCTGTCTCCAGAGTGGATGTGATGTGAGAGGTAGGGGCAGAAAAGGACTGTGTGGACACAATCCTGACATGGTAGCATCTAATGCCTCTAAGAGCTGTGATATGAAATATCAGTTCAGAGAAGGGAGCTTGGCATGCCTCATTCAGTCAAGGAGGAACTGTTCTTGACCGCTGCCTAAGAAGTACCAAGTGATGCTCCAGCTGCTACCACAAGTTCTTATGCCTAGGCCACCATAGCATCAAATCCAGAAGCCACTCACTCATAGATGAGTCTGGCTCTGGCCCTCTGTTCCTTCTCTTGGACCCTCGGGACTGCTCTCCCTTCAACTCAGCTGGCTTTCAATGCAGTGCTCAAAATAATACTACACTAAATCATTTAACTTTAAGATCGTTGGTTTCATCAGAAATTTCCTTTTTTAATTAAAAAAAAAATGAAGTGTCAAAAGAATTTATTGGCCATTTTATACGCTAGCAGTCCAGATATAATGTATATTGTATGAAAGAGAACACTTACTGGTCCTTTGCCTGTCTAGACTTTTATGTCTTTAACTGTGCAAACTTTTCAGCAGACCTTTTAAGAGCCCACCACAACAGGAAACGTTACTGGGGAGCCTGGCTGGCTACTCTGCAGCAAAGTCAGGGAGCTGGGCTCCACCAGCCGGCAGGGTCTCTCCACTGTGAAGGCCTCACCTCAGCTGTTCACTCCCTGGGACCCCAGTCCTTCAGGCCACACTGCTCACCTATCGTAACTCAGTGCAGAGGGCTGGGCAGACAGCTGGGAAAGTGCTTGCTTTGTAAGAATGAAGGCCTGAGTTTGATCCCCAGAATCTACATCAGAAAAAAGAGGAAGGAAAAGAAAAACGGGGAAGCAGCAGCAGCAGCAGCAGCAGCAAGTCTTTAATTCCAGCGCTGGGGAGGCAGAGCAAAGAGGATCCCTGAGGCTTACCAGTCTAACCTACTTCAGGCCAAGGAGAAACCAACACACACACACACACACACACACACACACACACACGCAAGAACGCACAAAAAAAATCCAATCAACCGATCAACTAACCAAACCAACAAACAAAAAAACAAAAAGAAAAAAAAGAAAATGTGGAAAGCACCCAAAAACAACAGCCAGTATTGTCCTCTGGCCTCTGTATGAATGAACACACACACACACACACACACACACACACACACACACACACACACACACCCCTGAACATGTGGTGCATATGTCTCTGTTTCTCTCCTTTCCTTCTCCCCCTCCTTCTCTCTCGCACACACAAACTTACTCAGTACACTTAGAAACCATAAACATTCTCTGAGCCATGACCCCATTCCTAGGAATTGACCCCAAGCACTGCTAAGGATGAAAAGGGGACAATGCATGTACATTAAAGACTGGCAGTCAGCATTGGGGACACAGACCTTAAGGGGACCCACTGATTCCTTTGCTCAAACACTCGGAGAGCAAATGTTTTCTTCCACCTAGCAAAAAACGATGACACACATGCTCGACACAATCAGCATAAAATGGCCAGCAGGTTGGAGGTGAGACAAAAACCAGATTTTCTTTTAACATGTTAATCCACTGTCTTCTCAGATTGCTGGCTTTCTGAATAATGCAGTTTATAAAGATTGAAAAAAAAAAAGGCAGAAAGAAAGAAAAAGAAAGCCCAGTTACATGACTGAGATATCCTTCATTCTATGGTCTGAAAAAGTCTAGTACAAATTCAAAGCATGGCAAAGAGATGATAAAATTCATCTAAAGTTCAGTCTGAAATAATGGGGATGGAATTGTCCTACCATAGTAAAGCATGTTATAAAGCCACAATAATTAAAGCAAGAGTATATACTGCTAGCAAATCAAAATACATGGTTCTGGTTCAGTATGTAGAAGAGTATTTAAGTACCATTTCAAAGCAAACCAGTGGAGAAAGGATTAACTATTGAATAATGGCATTGACAACCAGTCACACATCTGGAAAGAAATCAAATCACCACGATTATGACCTACATGAGAGACCTATCGCAGTGGAGAATTATCTCAAATTCGATCTAAGATTTAATAAATTGAATACAAATCATCAGATGAAAGAAACAGTAAACATGATAAATTAATGAATGGAATAAATCCCACTAAGTTACAAGAAGATGTCTATGTAATTAAGATTGTGTGTCTCCTTTTGCCTCGTGAGGCAAGAGATACATAGATTTCCACAGCATTTTTTTTTTTTTTTTTTTTTTTTTCCGAGACAGGGTTTCTCTGTGTAGCTTTGCGCCTTTCCTGGAACTCACTTTGGAGACCAGGCTGGCCTCGAACTCACGGAGATCCACCTGGCTCTGCCTCCCGAGTGCTGGGATTAAAGGCGTGCGCCACCACCGCCCGGCTCCACAGCATTTTTACGGAGATGAAGGAATGCCTGGGCTTACAGAGCCACGTAGCAGAGCAGCAATTCATGGGGAAGAGTTTGGCAGAAATCTTGGAGAGCAAACAGTGAGGTCCAATCCTCGGGCACGATCCTACCCAGATGTGAGCTGTGGTGCAGTGCCTAAGAAAAACAAGCCACTCCTTTAGGACTGAGCCCTGAAATGACAGCTAGAAGGACAGACTTCAAATGGCAAGTCACCAGCTGCTTCTCCCCTCTACAACCCTAGGGAGCTGGCGGGCTCCAGGCTGACAGTTACAGAGTTAAGTCTCTCCCCTAGCAACATGGAAGAAATGTCTTTGCATTTCTATTTTCTTGGAACAGAAAGTCTTTCTAAAGCTACAATGTAAGCAAGCAATGAAAATGTGTGTGTGACTAAAAATGCCAGAAATAAAATTAAAAGCAACGAGAAACTGAGAAGAAACCTGGAGATCTGAGTCTGATGTGGAGTCTAGGGCTATCACAGCTTTGCAGGGAATCCTGGAGGGTGTTCTGTTTACCTACTTATTCTTCCGTACTTTTATAAAAGTACATTTTAACTCCCCTCCCCCCAGGACAGGGTCTCACCATGTAGCTGTAGCTGGCCTGGATGGAACTCTCTATGTAGGCCAGTCTGGACTCAAATTTAGAGATCCACTTACCTCTGCCTCCCAAGTGCTTATTTAGACTTCAGTTTTTTAAGGTTTATTTTATGTTGTATGGATGAGTGTGTGCCTGTGCCTGTGGAGGTCAGAAGAGGGTGTCAGATCCCCTGGAACTGGAGTTATAGATAGTATGACCTGCCTTGCATGTGCTGGGAACCAAACCCGGTTCTCTGTGAAAGCAATGAGTGCTCTTAGCCATTAAACCATCCCTCTGTCCCCAAACTTAGACTTTAATGTCAAGTAAGAACGACAACACAGATACACTCCTGTGAAGAATTTGGGAAAAAAAGAAGAAAATAAATTAACCATAACCACCTCACCAGAAATGGTCCCTCCCAAAACTTTGGTGTACTTATTTCTGAAATTTTTCTCCCCACAAATACATATATCTGTTTTCTTTAAAAAACTGGAATGAAGTGTAGGCTCTCCAGTCATCTATACTGGCATGTTAGTAATGTAACACGCTATCAATTAAACAATTACCAGGCACTGGGCTTTTCTGCTATACACTCACTTAACCCTCACAATATTCTCCCTAAAGAGAACCATCTACCTGCCCGTGGAGCCTAAGCACCTGGCTTCACACCCCTGCTCTTCCAACCAATAGCTGGGTGAGACAGGTGCCTTGTTTACCCAAACCCTGGATGCCTCCTCGGTGAAATGGATGTCACACCAGGATCCTGCTCCAGGCTGGTGTTCTCAGTGACTGGTGCGATACCCACTATCGACTGCACTGTGCTTCCCAAGCTCTCACAGCCAGCTTCACAGTCAAATTCAAAGCCGAGTCTGCCCATGTCCCACTCTCGAGGAGGATTAGAGTACGCCCAAGGCAAACTCCATTCTCAGTACCCCAGCAGGAAACACAAGTTCCTCTATGGCTTTCCCCAAATGTTGAAAGGCTGATGACCTCAAACAACACTGAAGATCAATTTAAAACCCCACGAGGGTGCTGGTGTTAGGGGCACACCAGAGGCCATGCACTCATCAGTGCACAGGGCCTCAATTCTGGGGTGCAAGCATGGCCCCCTGAGACTGAGAGATCAAGACCATCAATCAGTCCTTAATGTGCTTTCACTGGACACTTGCAACCATAACTCTATTCTAAGGTCATTGTTTGGAAATAAAAAGCAGCAGGCCTGTGGTTAAAGGTGTTCATTGTTCTTATATATGACATGGGTTCAATTCCCAGCACCCATATGGCAGCACAAAACCATTCATAAAAACTCCAGCTCCAGGGAATCCAACACCCTCTTCTGACTGAGGGTACTAGGCATGTTTATGGTATGCAGATATACAAGCAGGCAAAATACTCATATATGCTGTGGGATAATGTTTTTGTACACTGGTTTAATAAAATGCTGATTGGCCAGTAGCCAGGCAGGAAATATAGGAGGGATAAGCAGACAAGGAGAATTCTGGGAAGAGGAAGGCTGAGTCAGGAGACGCCGGCCTGCCGTCCAGGGAGCAGCATGTAACAGCACACAGGTAAAGCCACAGAACATGAGGCAACATACAGATTAACAGAAATGCACTGAGTTTAAGTGTGAGAGGTAGTCAGTAGTAAGTCTGAGCTAATGGTTGAGCAGTTGTAATTAATATAAGCCTCTGTTTGTTTACTTGGGTCTGAGCAGCTGCAGACCGGGTGGGACACAGGAAAACTTCAGCTACACATATACATAAAATAAAATAAATATTTAAAAAATAAAATGGAAAGAAACGGAAAGCTGCAAGCAATCACAGGCCACATCTAAACAGACGCAGAGAAGGTACAACAGCTTCCATGCAGAGCAGGCCCACCAGGTCTGCTGTACTTGGGCTGACGCCCTGACCAAGCTCTCAAACTCATTCGATCCAGGCCTCTGTGGCAGGCCCTCCGACTGGACAGCTATCCCTAGTCTTCACTTTCCAAATCCTCTTCTGACTCCTAGTCGATGAAGTTCTGCCCGCCCCATGTCTAAAACCCTTGGATGTTTTCAAATGCCAAGTCATGTGGCTGAGGATAGGGCCCACGGTGCCCACCCTCCACAGGACCATGTCCTTTCACACATTGGCTTCCATGAGCTAACGAATCTTATGATGGTATACTTATTTCCTTAAAATAGGTATACATTTTTCTTTCTTTTTTGAGAACACTCAATGAAACCTACTTACTGTTAAAGAGTTGGAATTCTTGGCCCTTGATAGCTCCATTCTTAAACTTAAGAAAGGGTATACTTATTTCCAAGGAATGTCTAAGGTACTTTGCCCATAAGCAATAAAAACTGTACACAGCCTGATAATATAAAACAAAGTTCAAATGGATGGCAGACTAGTTTCCAATTTTCCATTTGAGTGTTTCAAAATCATGCATGAGTCTAGAAACAATCTCAAGGGTTCGGACTTCATACTAATGGAAAAATGAGTGTTTTTCCCTTGGAAGATTTTTGAAATCTTCAATTTGAACCCAAGTGAGAGGTCAAGGCAACTAACACTGGGCCTCTTGCTCCTCAGAAGACAGAATGCAATTTCACAAACTCCACACATCTAGGGAACAAAATAAAGTCTCATTTGTTAAGTCTTTAAATTGCTAATTAAATTTAGCATTTTCATATATCTTATGAAAATAACCACCCAAACTCTAACCCAATTCCTTTTCGAGAGCTGGATGGTTCCCATGCCTCTAACATGCAATGGTGGGTAGCCAGCTGATGAATGCTGCCATCTTTAGTACTGGAACAGTCTGCTCTTAAAAGCAACACTTGTGCTAGCTTGGGCAGTACATATATTGAAACTGGACCGATACAGAGAAGATTAGCATTGCCTTGTGAAAGGATGACTAAATCAATCTGTGAGGCATTCCATAACTAAAAACAAAATCTTTAGAGAAAAGCCATTTCTTAATACTGTAAGAGGCGGCAACCAGGTATAGTGGCTCACACCTTTAACCCCAACATTCAGCAAAACTGTTGGGAGTCTGTGGCCAACATGGGCTACACAGTGGGTTTCAGGCCAGCCTGGGGCTGCAGTGGGAACCTGCTGTGGGGAGTAGAGGCACATGCTGGTGTTGGACTTTGAATAAAGCCTATGAGCAGATCAGAGAAGAACAACAAGTACAGAGGGATGGGAGCAGCAGACATGGCCAGCCTGGGAAGGGCTGGCCGACAGTCTCTCAGCCTAGGCTGCCCACACAGACACAGGCAAGGTTCATCAGGATGCAGGCAAGAAGGACAAGGCCACCCCCTGGCCCTGCTCTTCCTCTCAGGAAATGGTAAAGTCTGTTAAATGCTTTCTGTTTTAGAGAAAGGGAGCACTGGAGGCCTCCAAGTGACCAGAGAGCTACATTCCAATGGCTCTGCTACTGCAAAGTCAGGGAGGACCAGGGCAAGTAAGAACTCCTGTGGCCCCAGCCAGGGGCCTGCCAGACAGCTCTGCTCCAACACTGCCTCCTCTGAGAGCATAGAAACCCAGAATGCAAAGTCAATTGCACCTGCAAACCACAGAGTGCAAACCTGAGTTAAGGCCTCGCACTTCACTGGCTTCCGCCCACGCAGTTCTGTTATTTCTGTTCTACCACCAGAGAGTGGGAGACCTAAGGTCCATCCCCGGAACTCACACGGTAGAAGGAGAGTACTGATGCTCCAAACTTTTCCTGTGACCTCTACACATGCATCATGGCCACCATCAAACAGTCCCAACAAGAACAGTCACTCATGACCCAGAGAGCAGAGAGGAGAGGCCAGAGATCTACAGCGGATGGGCAGTGACGATCACTGGCAATGTAGACTCTTGAGGCCCACACTGGCCCACTGAGCATGGCATCTCTAGGGCAGGAACTCCACCGCTGCACCTTGACAGTACCCAGACTTCCTCTACATCATCACTTCCAGAACCACTGTTCTGAGGAAGCCACATTTCTTCAAAGGACAGGAAAAGTCTTACTAGCATGTTATCTCTGGTACAGCATCCATGGGAGGCCTGGGTAAACTGTAAAGTTCCCTTTCAAAGGGAAGGCTAGGGGACTCATTCCATGCCATGGCCAAAGGCCTGCTTCCTCTGGTGAATACTTTACAATGAGGGCACCCCTGAGAGGGATGAGGACAGAGACACCACTGCTTCTGTTGGTCAGCTCCTGCTGGAAATTTACAATCTATGCTGTCCCTTTCCAAACTTTATGCAATTAAACATGCTCAACTTATGCCCAACATAAAATAGTTGCATGTACAATTGTGTGTCTGTATAAAACCAGGAGCACAGCCTGCTTTCCTAATAATGGATATGCACATGGAACAAGTATTATCTAACAGCTTGGACCATGTGTCTGGAGGAGACTTTAGTTCCAAGACTGAGAGTGGGAATCAGTGTCCTCAATGTGTTTATATGCAGGGGAAGGACTGGCTGATCTCTGGGGGCCTCTCTAGTTCTGACTTGGGGGTAACAGGCAGAACACCAACAAGAAATGACCTCCTTGAGAGCCATTTATTTAATGACAGTGCCCTGACCACAATCCAGTGACAGGACAATCTCCTTGAGGCCAGAGGTGATAGTTGACTCCAGCTGGATCCCCATCCTGGCCTTATCCTACAAGGCCTGCTAGGGAAAGGGCTGGCTGCAATCACATAGAAAGAGTCAGGTCACCTTCCCTATAAGCAGTCTTCCTGAACACCGGAGAGCTGGAAAGGGAAGTAAAACTGGGCTGCCTGCCTACAAGTAATTCCTTTAATCCAAGATCAACATCCTGATAACACTGGTCTGCTCTCTTCTAGTCAGGGAACACCCAGCCTGACGGCTGGCCTGGGGAAGTCTGCTGGAAGAGAGGCTGCTCTTCCCAGTGGACCGGCCCTGAGACAGCAGAGGAGGTGGCGGCCAAAAGATCCACCTCCTGAAGCTCTTTCTCCCCCTAATTCCACACAATCCCAGCAAAAGCTGAGCAAAACACAGGATGCAAACTCATTATAAGGTGCAGACTCTCATCTTCCTGGGGACATTTCTGCAAATCCAAGAGGTACTAAGTCTTTGAGCAGTTCTGCAATTAAACCCCAGGGACGTTTCTTGATGAAATTAGAAAGAGGCTGGGGAAATGGCTGTGGTACGTAAGTGCTTACTGTGCAAGTACAAGGATCCAAGTCTAGATCCCTAGCATGTACGTAAAACCCAGGTATGACATGTATGCCTGTGACCCAGTGCTGGGAGACAGGCACAGGCAGATCCCAGGGATTCCCCTTCACTTACCGTGGAGAAATGCCAGAATTCTGTCAGAACCAAAAAAATTTGCAGACATTTGGTATTTAACTCCCAGAATACTGACATATGCAGACAAATATGGCCTCTTTCCAACATTCTTGCAGTTCTTGGATTGTAACAGGTGCAAATTACTTCTAAAATTCTAACACTATTTTTTTTTTCTTAACTCAATGGAAAGTTTTCACTGATACGTTTGCATCAAGATGCACAACACTGGGCCTGGAGAGGTGGCTCAGTGGTTAAGAGCACAGGCTGCTCTTCCAGAGGACATGAGTTCAATTCTCAGCACCCACATGGCAGCTCACAACCAACTGAACCTCTAATTCCAGGGGATCCGGTACCCTCTTCTGGCCTCAGCAGGCACACACGCAATATAGTCATATACATAAAATAAAGAAACATTTAAAAAGGATGCACAATGCTTAGAACATGACAATAGATACAAAAACATTTGCTAAGTAAATGGACACTACAAACCTTCTATTTGCCATGAAATGAGAGCATATTACCTACCATCACGCTACAGCAGCTGAGGGCTTAAAGCATTCCTTTAGCTAACAAACACAGCCTGTACATCTACTGGGTGCCTGGCACCCCTATAAAGCATTAGAAATACAGTGGTGGACCACACAGGAAACTCTTGTGCTCCTACAGGACTCAGTATCAGGTGCTTCTGAGAATAGGAGAGGATGTGATAGTACCAGGGGTAAAACCATCTGACTCGCCAGTCCACCCAGGGTGTCTTGTGCTTATAATTAGGTCAGGAACCCTGCAGTCTCCTTGGGGCCTCTCAGCTTCTTGCCCTCTGAAGGCCTCACACATACCAGTCCCGGGACATTAGCTGAACTATGTACCTTTGGTAGAGGGGATTTACAGAAAACTAGTTAGATGTCTCACACTCCCCAACTCCCCATTCCCATACTGTGATGTAGGCACTCTATGAAAGCAAAGCGAATTCAGCAGAGCCCCAGCCTAGGAGGACTTAGGGAAAATCCCACTCAGATGTCTCTGCTTAGCAGAACCCCAAATTCCTAATCAAAACCTCTTTCCCTCTCCCAGTCTGAAAATCATTTCTACAACAGTAGGGTTCTTCTCTCCTTTTGGAACGAAGAGAGTTACCATTTATTTTCTGTCCTGCCTAGAGATGGAAAGGTTGCAACCAGTGGCTGACCATTAAGTACTTCAACCAAGAGACCTGTCTTCTCCCTCAGATCCCTTGGCCAGGTGGGAATCAGTACTGAGTACACTTGGTGCTTGTCTTAGTTAATTTTCTATTGCTGTAACAAAATATCATGACCAAGGCAACCTAAGAAAGAAAACATTGAATTTGGGGCCCAGGGTTCCAGAAGGCAGTAGTGGCCATGACCATCATGCAGGACAGCATGGTAGCAGACAGGCAGGCATGGCACTAGAGCAGTAACTGAGAGCTTACTTGTTGCAATAACAACCATGATGTAGAGACGGCTAACTGGGAATGGCATAGACTTTTGAAACCCCAAAGCTCACCCCCAGTGACACACCTCCTCCAACAAGGCCATACCTCCTATCCTTCCCAAACAGTTCTACCAACTGGGGACCAAGCATTAAAACATGAGCCGATGGGGGCCATGTTCATTCAAACCATCACAGTGCCCCCTCCATTTCTCAGGAAACAGTTATCTTGGAAGGGGAAATTAATTGGCAGTGTACATAGAAGGAAAGAAATATGAAACAGCCAGTTAGTGAAGGCGGCCTTCAGGAATGCCTCAGGGGAGGAAGTCTAGCAATGCAGGGCAGAGCAGGCCCTCCAAAGCTAGCAATAATAGGTGTCAGCACTCTTAGCCATGACAAAGTAAAGATACTTGAGGGCATTGTTGGCGATATCCCCAACTCTACATTTATCTACTTAAAAAAATTACATTTTTCTGTATTAGCATATATTTATTGTATCAAAAACAATGGGCTTGCCGGGTGGTGGTGGCACACACCTTTAATCCCAGCACTTGGGAGGCAGAGCCAGGCGGATCTCTGTGAGTTCGAGGCCAGCCTGGGCTACCAAGTGAGTCCCAGGAAAGGCGCAAAGCTACACAGAGAAACCTTGTCTCGAAAAACCAAAAAAAAAAAAAAAACAAAAAACAATGGGCTTTATTATGACATTTCATATATGTATTCCCATCACCTGTCTATTACACTGAAGATCTTCCTCTTCCCAAGTAGTTTTTTTACCCCCCCTTGTACTCATTCTCATTCTCTCTCTCTCTCTCTCTCTCTCTCTCTCTCTCTCTCTCTCTCTCTCTCTCTCTCTCTCTCTCAACTCTAGATTCCACAAGACAGAGAATATACAACATCTTTCTTTATCAGTCTAGGTTATTTTGCTTGGCATGGTATTCTCTACCTTAACCCATTTCCCTGCAAATGACATAATTTAATTCCTCATGACTGAACAAAACCTCACTGTCTGTGATATATTTTCTTTATCCATTCATGCACTTAACATTTCATTTTATAATGATGACAGTAACGTTCCAGATCCCGTCCAAACACTTCCCAAAGTTAACTTATCTGACCTTAAATGACAGTTTATGAAGTAGGAGCCATCACGATCTAGGGTCTCTTGCTCAAGAGCACACAGCAAGCAGGTCAGGCAGGAATTCACCCAGAGGAGGCCTGACTCCAGGGACCAAGCTCTTAACAGATTCCTAATCTTAGGAGAATTTCCCAACAACAAAATAACTGAAGTCCAAGTATCCTGTGGCTAGCAACTGTCAGAGAAACTCACTTATCCGGCCTGTGGAAACTGCCTTTCCTCCGATGATCCTGGGGAATGAAAGAACAAATTGAATTGAGCCTGGTACATAGATTTCCTAAGCCTGGTCTACTGTACTCTTCCCTTTGCAACAAGGCTTGTTGCCAAGTCAGACTACAGCAAGTTTAAATCATCAGAAAAGATCCCCTACCAGGCTACTGGCAACCGAAGAGAAACACTCAGGTTTTTGTTGGTAGTACTGTCATCTTCCTGGTTTGAGAGGTATTTGGGAGTTGACACAGGCTACCTTATTACCTAGAAATATCCTTCTTCACACCCTGTATCTCCAGGCTCCACCTGTTTACAGGTTATAAACGGAATCAGAAGACTCTACTTCAAAAGCGAGCGCCATTTTACTGGCACAAAAGTGCTACTCCATATGGTGAGGTTCGGCCAGCGGCCCCCCAAGAACTAGGATGTGCCTGTCTCCACCTTCAGCTTCAGCTGCTTCTCAGGGACTCAAGAATTACTTTTGTTTTTGCTGTTGTTATGCCTGTGGGCATGGGCTCCTATCTACTTTTCTGGAATAAAGAATTCCTTCAAAGGAAGCTCCATGTTGGAAAGAGCACACCCATTCTGAAGGAACCAAGAATGCACTTTCTCACAGGAATGGGATCTTCATACATCACACATCTCCCTGCTCCCAGTACTGTTCTGCCCTCCCTTCCCCCATCCTGATCCATCAAGCAGGCTTTCAAGAATTGAATTCCCTTGCCTTTAAAAGACAAACAGGACTAGGGACTGGCTTAGTTGGTAGCGCGCTTACCTAGGATGCATGAAGCCTGGTGTTCAGTCTCCAGCACCACATAAACCAGATGATCCTACACTTGGAGGACGAGGCAGGAGGATCAGAAGTTCAGGGCTACATAGGAGCTTAAGGACAGCCTGGGCTACATGAGATCCTATCTCAAGGAAAAAACAAGAGAGTAAGGTGGGTTAAACGGATTGTTTTGAAATAGTGTAGGAGGATTAGTAAATTCTACCATGTGAGGACCCAGCCAGACGGCATCATCTGCAAAGCAGAGTGAGTCTTCAGCAGACTAAATGATTTATACTGATACCTAGGACTCGGTTTCCCAGCCTCTAGAACTGTGAGCAAGACATTTCTGGTATTTATAAGCCACTCGGTCTATGGGATGTTGCTGTAGCAGTCCAAATGGATTCAGACCACCAGCTGGTCTCCTTATTCACTGATCCCTTCAGCTCTTAGGAACAAAGACCAAAATCCCGCCATAAACCCAAGGACCACAGGTTCAAGTTAAGGAGACGTGGCTGGGTCTTAACATGGTCCTGTACTACCTGAGCCCTCCCACCTAAAAACCAGCCGCTGCCTATTTTTGTACTGTCTAAGAGCAATAAAACTTAACATTTTTAAGTGGTTGGGAAAGAAATCAGAAGAGAAACCTTTTGTGACATAAGATTATCTGAAATTCAAACTTGGGAACCCAGCTATACCCAGCAAAGATTCCGTTTGGACTCTACAGAGGAACAAAGTAGCGACAGAGACGGCATGGCCTGTGCAACCTCAAGTATGTATACGTGGCCCTGTCTAGAAAATGTTTGCCCCTGCTAGAACAGCGTCCCCAGAGCCCAACCCGTGGGCAAGCAACACTCCACAAACTCTCTCCTCTGGGGAAGGCTGAATTAAAACCTTCTTTTGGCTTCCTGATGCCTGTGAAATCTGCCGGTCTTTACTGAATAAACAGCAGCCACTTTTATGACATGTGGCAAAAATGTTTTTATAACATCTGCACATTTGAGAGTTCTAGATGGTCACTTCTAAAGGGCCAGAGGTCATACTAAGATCGTGCTTACTGGTGATGACTTTCTATTCTTCCATGTAATGAAGGTCTGCTTGGGCTCCTTGTCTCGGTTTAGGTATCAGAAATAAAAAAAAAAAAAAATCATACACTGGGACTGTGAAAATGGCTCACTGCTTGCTGTGCAGTTTCCAGCACCCACATAAAAAGGTGGGCATAGCTGTACACACGTCTGTAACACTAGTGTGCGTGCGCGCGCGCGCGCGCGCGCGCGCGCGCGTGTGTGTGTGTGTGTGTGTGTGTGTGTGTGTGTGTGTGTGTGTCTGCTGGGGTAGGGTGGGGTGGTACAAAAAGGCACATTCTAGAAACTTACTGGCTGGCTTCACTGAGCAACCCTGTCTCAAGGGAATAGGCAGACCACAATAAAGGAAGATGCCCAATGTTCTCTGGCTGCTGCTTGCATAAGGACCCACATGCACGTGCCATTCACACATATACACCACACATACACATGATGATGATGATGATGACGACGACGACGACGACGACGACGACGACATTGTCATAGACTGAGGGGCTTAAACAGAAATTTACTCATCACAGTTCTGAATGCCCAGACATCCAAAATCAAGACTCTGGACAATTCAGTTCCTGGCAAGGGCCTGTGAATCTGAGATCTGGCACTGTTGGAGTCTAACACAACCCGCTCTCACTAAATGTTTGAGGAAGGTAACTTTTATGCTATGACCTTACAGAGACAGATAATCTCTCCGGCATCTGTCTTTATGGAGCTTAATCTCATTCAGGAAGGCTTCACTTCCCAAATCCATGGTACTCTTGAGTTGGGGCTTCAATATAGAAATTTTGAGAAAGCAATGAATATTTACTCAGTCAACAGCACACCTACTTTGTGCCAGGTACAGTTCTGAGAAGTGCTCAGAGAGCGAGACTGGACACTGCACGGTAGAGACTCCCCATAACAAGGAGTATGCGGGAGGCAGTAGGGCAGAAAGCAATTGTATCAGGAACTGATATATTTGAATTATATCAGGTATACTTGAATATAATCAGGTATACTGAATTATATCAGGTATACTTGCCGTTAAGGAACTGACTGCCTGGGAAACCGTAACAAATCTATGAAAAGCCAAGTTCCCACAACTTAAGATTTAAATAATGCTTCAAGACCCTACACAGAAGCCTTAGTGCAGAACAGCTTAGCAGAACCATTCACCAAGGCAGGCTGGTTTACCACATCTATTCTGTGTCGAGCACACTATCATTATCCACACTAACAAATGTTTGTCATTAAGCTGAGAGCCGCTCAGCAAGAGGGAATGGGCATTTTCCTCACAAAACAGGGTTAAGAATAGGGATGCATAGTTGTTCAGTTACGTGTGATTTGGAAACCAACATGCAACACACACGTTCATGTGAGCACCACATGCCTCCAAGAAAGGGAGAAGGGGGAGGGGAATTCATCTGCAGCCAGTCTGATGATGTTTCTTGCTCCAAGAACTGCGGAGAAGAGCCGGGGCACGGGTCATCCAAACTTTACCAGCATTCAGTCACATGCTTTCTTATCCCCAAGTACCAGCTCAATCCAGAAATAACTCCATGCCTCTGGTCCCAGTTGGGGAAGAAGCCTCTAGCGGCACACGGCACAGGAAGCATCTGCCTCCTCCAGGTCTTTGCAGCAGTTTCCAAAAGTCTACTCAGAAGTAATGTGTATCCACACTAGTAGAATCAGGCAGGACAATGTTCCAGGTACTTACCACATAAACAGGACTGACCGAAATGCAGTGGAGGGGGGAAAGCCACGACACCTCACCTAAACCAAAACGAACAGTACCCAAAGTCTGGAGAGAGACATTTGCCAAAACAGATAATGCAACTGGGACACTCCCTGTTCCAGAGACTCTGCTTTCAGAGGCTGAGTCTAGCCTCGTGATCTCAGGCAAATCACAGCCCTTCCTGGGGCCTCTTTTCCCTCATCTGTAAAATAGGGCTCTGGACCAGATCCCTGACTTTAAGAATAGAGGAGTTTACCAAGAAATTCCAGTATCAGCTTTCATTAAGACTTAAGCAGTAAGGCATTCTGAAAAAAGCCCAACAAAGCCACAGCTTTTCTCGAGAAGGCTGAAAGACACTTAAAATAAGAAACACATGATAATATAGTAAGCAAATCACTGATTTTCTTTTCTTTTTTAACCAATCTTTTTCAGAAGAAATGGCATGTGCACAGTCATATGCATACCTGAACTGAAGCAGGTATAAATCTTCTCCAGCTCTTTGGAAGCCAGGGGCTCCCCTGTGGGCAGCCCTCCCGGGAAGTATTTATGCTCATGGGAATCAGATCTCATGAGAAGGAAAATGACTGCTGCTTTCCAGCTTTCCTACCATAACAGTTTTACTCCAGAAGCTCAAAAGGAATTACTGTGCCCTGTGTATATATGTGTACAGGTACACACACGTACGTATGTACGTGTACACACACACACACACACACACACACACACACACACACACACACATACACACACACACAAAGTGTACACCAGAGATCAATGCTGGATGCCTTCCTCAGTCACTATCCATCTTGTGAATTGAGATAGGATCAATCACTGAGTCTGAAGCTCCCCAGATGACTAGATTGGCTAGACCAGGAGCTCCAGGGACCCACCTGGCTCCCTCAGCAGGATTATAGGTAGGGTAATTCCATGCCCAGCTTTTGCTTGGGTGCTGGGGATCAATTCAGGTCCTCTTCTCTCCAAGCAAACACTTTATCCAACTGAGCCATCTTCCCAGTCTCTGAAAATTAACTTAAAAAACAAAAACACCCTGATTCTGAAACCCTACATCTCAATTGATCTTTTCTTTGGGAAACCATTTTCCATTCCCACCATTTCTATCAAGCCAACACTCCAATATCCTGTGTCTGTTCTCTAATTTTACATATAAAACTGTCTTGCACCAGGGCTGAAGAAAGGGCTCAGTGGTTAAGAGCACTTGCTGCTCTTGCAGAAGACCTGGGTTCAGTTCCCAGCACCTATCTGGTACCTCTCAACTGCAACTCTGCTTCCAGGAGATCTGATTAATTCTTCGGGTCTCCATGAGCACAGCACACACAGGGCACACTTAACATAAAATAGAAATCGGTTAAAAAAGAAAAAAGACCTGCATGAATATTCATGAAGGCTGTGAAATTCTGCATGAGAATCAGGTGGGGCTGTAACCCATGTGAATGTGCCCTTCCCCCACCTTTTAAAAAATGCACAACAAAACATTCTCAGAGGCCAAAGAGATGGCTAATCACTTAAGGGCACTTGCTCTTCCAGAGGACCCTGGTTCAGTTCCCAGCACCCACATGGCAGCTCACAACCATAAGTAACTCCAGTTTTCACGTACCCTCTTCAGGCCCCTGCAGGAACCAGGCACATATACATACACTCATACACGTGAAATTTAAAAAAAAAAAAAAAGTTTAACTCTGAGCTGGGTGCGGTGGTGCACACCCTTAATCTCAGATTCCAGGAGGCAGAGGCAGCTGATTCTGTGAGTTTAAGGTCAGTGAGGGCTACAAAAAGATAAGCTGAACAGCACAACACACCCTGGTACAGCTATGACCCGGTCTAAGACGAGAAACATTGCAAAACAGAAGCAGACGCCCCGGGATATCCATCCCCTCCCACAATCCTCTTCCCATCAGAGTTATCTACCACCCTGAAGCCAGGGACTTCACTCTGACATAGCTTCCCAACTCCCTGCAGGGCACAGCACAGAGCCTCTTGGTATGTTAATACCTCACACAAACTTAACTGTTACATAAAAGGTATCCCTCTGAAACTTTTTATTTCTTGCTCAGTTTTACGTTTGTGACAGATTGCATGTGCACACAGAGTGACACATACACCTCCAATTCCCTTATAGTCACTACCCATATCATTCCATTATAGGAATATAATGACTATATGACATATTTGGCTGAAGACAGTACCTGCTGTTTTATATGCCTGCCAGGTGGGGCTTACAATGTACCAGACATTTCCCATGTTTTCTAGAACATTTTCCACAGCCACTCAAGGAGGAAGGCAAAATTCACATTAGACCATAGCAGGAACTAGACAGAGAAGTGATAAGATGTGTCCAATACACATGATCAACGACGACGCTGCAAGTTCAAATCCATCCAAGCCTAAAGCCGTACACCTAACATTAAGCACTGTAAATCCACTTATGCAGATACTGCCATGATTTAGAGGTTTAAAAAAATGAAAGAGCTGGTAGGGAGAGGATTCTAAAGATGTCTGAGAAAATCTGAAACAGGAAGCTCAGTTTTCTTTCTTAACAAACAATTCCACCGGAAATTCACCAGTGTCCACATGCACACAGAGGACAAGCGTCTGCCTCGGACAAAAGTCCCTGTGGACACTCTGGAGTCAGTCCCAAGTTTACACAGACACTAAGTTACCTCAAGTTGAACTGCAGGCCTGTTTGGCTTCCTTTGGAGAAACATTTTATGCACCTACTCAGAGAGCAGAGAGAAGGGCCCAAGAGACCCTGGGAATCAGACTCTGCTGAGTCGACAAAGTTCCAAGAATCGGCTCCAGGGAACAGTTCCAGCTGCTGCACATTCTGCAGATCTCAGGAACAGTCGCATGCTCACAAGGCCACTCTGCTCTCCACTTGGCCAGCTTTGAGAGAGCTGCTGCTTCAAGCCCAACCCTGTTACTCTGGAGAAAGCCCAGCTTGCAATACGGAAGAGGAGCCAGAAAGAGAGAGGGTGGAGACTTAGGGAACCAAGCAGGGAGCAAGGCGCAGAGAGAGAGAGAGAGAGAGAGAGAGAGAGAGAGAGAGAGAGAGGGAGGGAGGGAGGGAGGGAGGGAGGGAGGGAGGGAGGGAGGGAGGGCGGGCGAGAGAGAGAGAGAGAGAGAGAGAGAGAGAGAGAGAGAGAGAGAGAGAGAGAGAGAGAGAGCCCGCCCGCCCAGCTCTAGGCCAGGGCCCAGAATGGGTGCTCTATTCAGGACCATACCTAGGAGATGTCCAGGTCCTGGCCTCTAGAACTCCCAGCAACAGGAAAGCTGCCCCAGGACTAACCACTGTCAAACCTCTAATACTCCTCAGTCTCTCTGAGGAAGCCCTCCATAAGCTGAAGCAACCCCTCCCACCTCCCCCAGCCAAAAGAACGAGGAGCAAGAGGCACAGCCAGAGTGAGCGTGGCTGGAGCATCCCCTGACCTCTCCGGAGGGGCCGTGGTAAATGATCTCTGGGGGCCCTGCCACCACTTGCCTTTGGCTACAGCACCAAACGCACCGCACTGACTGAGCACTTTAGAGTGGAAATCACTCAATCCCAGAAACCCCGTGAGATAGTTATTACTGCTGTCCCCACTTTACAGAGCAGGCAGCTGAGCACAAAGGGCATACCCAAGGTCACAGGCAGAGTTGTAATGTCAGGGGTGAAGGATGGAGGAAGGAAGCCTACAGCCGAGGGAGGGAATCCCAGAGCATCCACTGGATGGGGAGGGCGGACGCGGGAAGGAACCGAGGGAAGGCGCAGAGGGAGATAATGGGTCCAAGAGTCAAAAATCAGACTGAATAATCAATCCCCAACCGTGCCCCCGCCTCAAAGCTTAAGCACAGGTAAAGAGCAGAAGATAAGAATGAGGAAGGAATCAGACTGAGCAGTGGCGAAGGGAGGCTTGGGCAGGATAAGAGGAGGCCACTGGGGCAAGGAAGGAAGGTGGAGGGGAAAGTATGCACGCGGGACACCAGTGGGCACCGGGGCGCGATCGTCCCACCTTGAGCACTGTGACTGCACCCGCGCTGTGCACCTGGAAGTGCGTGGGCGGGTCGGCTCCCGGCTCCGCAGCCTCATCGCGGCCCTGGTAGCTGAAGCAGGCGTCCGCGATGTCCAGGTGGCCGAGCGGCAGAGCGTCCTGCGGGCTCTTGAAGTAGTAGAGGTAGCAGCGGCGCGAGTCAAACACGAACCAGCGGCTGCGGTAGCCGCGCAGCGGGCCCTTGCCCGAGAGCTTCTGCAGGTAGCCGCACAGCCGCGAGGGTTCCCGCCCCGCCACCGCCCCGGCCTCCGAGCCAGCTCCCGGCGCCGCTTCCTCGCCGCCGCCACCGCCCTCCTCCGCACCGGCCCCGGCCCCCGGCATAGCCCGCCGCCGCCGGCGCCCGCGCCCCGCGCCCCGCGCCTCCGGGCCGCCGCAGCAGCGCCCACCTCCCCGCGCCGCGCCCTCCGCAGGGCCGCGCCGCGCTGAGGAGCCTGGGACTTGTAGTCCCGCCCCCGCCGCGCCCCCGCTGCGTGGGGAGAGGAGATTCCCCAGAGACTCTGGATTGCTCAACCCAGGTTTCGGCTCATCTCGGTGCTCCAAGGTTCTTCCTTATCCCGGGAAGCTAAGTTCTGTTTCTTTATGCGAGCGTGGGTTCCAAGAGAGGGTTTTTCAAAACTTGCGGTGGGTTCACTTAACACTGCCCGGAACTCCGAATAAGCTTTGATTTTAAAATCTATGCCCAGCTAGCAGTCATAGGCGATATCACCAAGATGAGAGTGCCTGTTGGCTGGTAAAGAGAGTGGGTGCTGGGTAAATATTTGTAGAGTTTGTGAATGGAAGCCAAAGTATTTACTGCCTCTCCACATCCTGGTTTGTTCACTGAATAAAAAAAATCATGGAGGGTGTTCTGTGTAGGGTTCAAACACTGGCAGAAACTCAGCAGTGACAAGCCAATGACTTCCTGGCCTCATGTTATAGTCTAATAATAATGCACACATTTTAAAAAGCAGGAAACTAGAACAACTGCTTTGCTGCATAAATGTTATGACCTGTAAATTAATTGCTGCTTAAAATAATACCACTGTGCTGGTTAGTGTTTTTGTCGACTTGATACAAGCTACAATCCTTAGGGAAGAAGAAGATTTAATTGAGACAATGCCTCCCATAGGATTGGCCTCCTTGGGATTGGAAAGTATGTGGGGCATTTTCTTGATTGGTGATTGATGTGGGAGGGCCCAGCTCATTGTGGGTGGTGTCACCCCTGGGCAGGTGGTCCTGGATGGCATAAGAAGGTGGGCTGGGGAAACCATGAAGGGCAAGCCATGAGGAGTGGTCCTCCATGGCCTCTGCTTCAGTTCCTGCTCCCAGGTTCTTGCCCCAAGTTTCTGCCCTGACTTCCCTCAGTGATGGACTATAATCTGTAAGGTGAAATAAAGCCTTTCCTTCCCAAGTTGCTTCTGGTCATGGTGCTTTATTACAGCAATAGCAACCCTAACTAAGACATCACTTACCAGTGATGGGTGGAAATGCAATGCAGGATTGAGACAGTTTCTCACGGTGTAGCCTAGGGTGGTATTCAGCTGGAGATCTTCAAAGTGCTACCTTACCCAGGATTACAGGAGTGTGCTGCCTTACCCAGCTTCCCTGTACTTTCTGTATTAAGTCATTGAACTCTCACAACAACCTCACAAGGTAATTATTTTATTTTATGTGCTTTATGCTTTGCCTGCATGTCTGTCTGTGTGAGGGTGTCAGGTCCCCTAGAACTGGAGTTCTAGACAGTTGTGAGCCAACATGTGGATGCTGGGATTTGAACTAGGTTCTCTGGAAGAGCAGTCAGTGCTCTTTAACTGCTGAGCCATCTCTCCTGCCCCCTCCCTTCTCACAAGGTATTTTTAAATAATTAAAAAGATGAAGTTGTTGAATTTTTTTTTTTTTTTTACTTTAGCTCCATGTTGTTGGATTGTCATTAACTCTAGCCCCACATTGGGTGACAAAATGTTTTTTTTTTATTCCTATTTTCTTTTGGCTCTTTACTCTTTGTTTTTTTGGGGGGCCCACTACCCAGCTCCCAAATAAATCACACACGGAGGCTTATTCTTAGTTATAAATGCCTGACCTTAGCTTGGCCTGTTTCTTGCCAGATTTTCTTAACTTTAAATTATCCCATCTACCTTTTGCCTCTGGGCTTTTACCTTTCTCTTGCTTCAGCAAATCTTGTTTTCACTCTTACTCCATGGCTGGCTGGGTGGTTGGCCCCTAGTATCCTCTCCTTGTTCTCTTGTTCTTTTCTTCTTCCCCCCCCCAGATTTCTCCTTCTATTTATTATCTCTATCAACCCCACCTATCCTTTCTCCTGCCTTACCGTTGGCCACTCAGTTCTTTATTAGACCATCAGGTATTTTAGACAGGCAAAGCAACACAGCTTCACAGAGTTAAACAAATGAAACAAAAGAATGCAACACATCATTGCATCATTAAACAAATGTTCCGGAATATAAACAAATGTAACATACTTAAAATAATATTCCACAACAGCACTAAAGTAAGAAGATGGAGTTTGCAAAGGAAGATGAGTATAACCTGTGTGTTGGTCAGAAGAGGTAGATCTTAAGAAATGAGAAGAGACCTATATGATGAGAAGGAGAAAGGCAACCGGAAACTGGGAGGGGGGGGTAGTGGAGCAGCATTCCAGGCAGAAGGAATGATGAGTACAGAACTCACCTTTTTCAAAGAGGTATAGACATTCTAGTTGTATTTCTAGGACATATAAAATACCCCACCAGAAGAGGGTATCAGATCTTCTGCAACTAGAATTACAGATGGTTGTGAGCCAACATGTGGGTGTTGAAAACCAAACCTAAGTCCTCCTGAAGAGCAGCTAGTGCTTTTAACTACAGAGCCATCTCTCCAGCCCCCTGTCCACCATTGCATATTTCACACACACACACACACACACACACACACACACACAGAGAAAGAGAGAGAGAGAGAGAGAGAGAGAGAGAGAGAGAGAGAGAGAGAGAGAGAGAGAGAGAGGGAGAGGGAGAGGGAGAGGGAGAGGGAGAGGGAGAGGGAGAGAGAGAGAGAGAGAGAGAGAGAGAGAGAGAGAGAGAGAGAGAGAGAGAGAGAGAGAGCGCGAGCCTATTTAGAGCTTAGGTCAGGCTATTTAATCTCTTTTTGCCTCAGTCTTTTATTTTCTGCCATTACTATTATTATTGTTGTTGTTATTTTGCCATGAGCATTGCTTCTTCTTCTTCTTCTTCAGTAAGCAGAGGGAAATCTGTCAGTCAGACTGGCCTACATGCACAGTAGGCTAGAGACGTCCATGCTGTGTGCCAGCTGGGCTTCCTTGGGGAGTGAGGGGAACCAAGTTCAATTTGAGCCTCCCTCTGTGGATACGAGGGCCTATGACTAATCAGCTTGTGGAGTAGGCAGTCAGATAGGGTGTGACTTTGAAATACTATGGAAAAGGGAAGAGGTGGGAGAAGATGATACGTTCAGCTGAGGCAGGAGGGACAGAAGGATACAGCCTACCTCAGCTCAGTCAGTGAGCTTCGAGAAAGTGGGGTTGTCCATGAACTATGGTCTTAGAGGACGGATTCAAGCTTTGCAGGTGTCATTTGGAAATAGATATCTGGTAAAAATAAATAAATAAATAAACAAACAAATAAACAAACAAACAAACAAATAAATAAATACAGATGACATCCTTCTTGGGCAGAGGGAGAGTGCCTCCTTCTGCCTCGGAGAAAGTCTGGGCAGGCAGATAGGTAGACAGCACTGGACAGGGATCCCAAGCTGATCCTGGCCCAACTGTGCTGCATCTGAATTCCCTGAACACTTGAATTGGATGAGGCTGGGACCCCACTTTAGGGCTGCAGGGCCCTGCCTTCCTCATTTTGGAAGCTACACCTATGTCATAGTAAACATACTGAAATGCTCTCATGTCCCATGGTAAATATCAACCGTGTTTTGATATAAAAATGTTCAAAGATTGGGGCTGGAGAGTTGATTTAGTACAGTGGTTCTCAACCTTCCTTTAATACAGTTAAAGGACCCTTTAATACAGTTCCTCATGTGGTGGTGACCCCCAACCACAAAGTTATTTTGTTGCTACTTTATAAGAGTATTTTTGCTAGTGTTACAAATTGTAATGTGAGTATCTTATATGCAGGATATCTGATATTTGACCCATGTGAAATGATTCTTAGACCCACAAAGGGGTTTTGACCCAAAGGTTGAGAACCACTGTTCTCTATAGAGGTCCCAAATTTGATTCCCAGCACTCAAATGGCTCACAACCACCTGTAACTCCAGTTCCAGGGATGTAATCCTCCTCTTTAGTCACTTATATCTTTCACATAGATACATCCAGGAAAGCACTCATACACATAAATAAATAAAAAAATTTAAAGTCCTATGATACATCCATATTTGTGCTCTTGATATTATATGACAACGAGTTGTTCATTTTAATTTTCTTTTTAATTGTTTTTATTTTGTGTGCATTGATGTTTGCCTACATATATGTCTGTGTGAGGGTGCCAGATCTTCTGGAACAGAAATTATAGACAGTTGTGAGCCTCCATGTGGGTACTGGGAATTGAACCCGGGTCCTCTGGAAGATCAGCCAGTGCTCTTAACCTCTGAGCCATCTCTCCAGCCCCCCTTTTTAATTTTTAAAAAGAGATTTGTTTATTTTATATGTATGGGTATTCTGCTTGCATACATGTATGTGCACCATGTGTGCCTGGTGCCTGCAGAAGTCAAAAGAGGGTTGAATGTCCTGAAGATGGAGTTACAGATGGTTGTGAGCCACCATATGGGTGCTGGAAACAGAATCCCAGTCTTCTGCAAGAGCATCAAGTGCTATTAACCGTTGATCTATCTCTCCAGCCCTGGCTATGATTTCCTGAGAGTTATTGTGTCTACCTGGCAATTCTGGCCAACTGAAAAGAGTAAAGTCTACAAGGTAGGGCATATTTATGATTCCTAGCAAATGGACATAATATTGCACTTTATAGATATTTAAGAAAATGCTTATTAATTTTGATTTTGATCTTCTTTGTGGAATTTGAAGTCAACACATTCCTGGTTTTTTTTCCCCCTGTCTTTTGTGGGGCAGGGCAAGCTCTCTCTATAAAGTCCAGGATAGCTTGAAACTTAACGCTTTTGCCTCTGCCTCCCAAGTGCTGCAATTACATGCACCTACCAACACACACAGCTGTCATTTTCTTATTCAACAAATACTTCACTGGTCTCTCAAAAGCCTGCATACCTGGACACTGAGCTGTTAGTCTCTAAGGGATAATTTGACTTGGCCCCTGCCTGGCTCTGGCCAAACCCAGAATGTGGCTCTGTCAGGAGGCTAAAAGCAGGCTTGAGAGTCCCCCATGGCAAAGTAAAGCACCATCTTGTCAGGGGTCCCTGGAAGGTCTGGATCCCCCTGAGCCATGGGAAGTGTCCAAGCCTTTGTAATCAACTCCAAATTCAACTTGACCTCCACCCATGTGCTAAGGCCACTCTAGGCTGCTGCTGATTTCCTGATTTCCTTGTCTCATCTAGGACATTAGGTGTATTTCATCCCTGCACTGCCTTTTACCTTCAGTTTGGGTACTTTCTACAGTTTATGTAAAGTGCAACCAAACAAATGTAGCTTCAGCCTCTCGTCTGTGCCACATGGGCCTCTGCCCTGGCCAGCTTCTTGGAACCCAGTGACCAGGAGGAAGTGGCCGCCCAGAAGGAAGTAGCCACTGCTTACCGAAAAGAGGAAATTTGGGGAATGAACTTACTCACACAAGGCTAGTGCCTGGGCAAACCCCAGGGAACGTAAATCCAGGGGTTCATTCCCAGTCAGTTCCTCCAGCGAGGGTACAGCGTGCCCGGAGGCTCTAGGGAAGCCTCAGACTACATACTGCCTTTGCACCTGTCAGATCCCATCAGATCCCAGTCTGAGCTGGTCAAGATGTTCACCTGCCACAAGAGGAATTCTCAGTCTTGTGCATGTTCGCTGCACAGGACCCCAGTTCCCATGTGTATAGCAAGTCCCCTGAATAGGACCCTAGTTCCTACCCACATAAGCAAGTTCTCTGACTAGGACCCCGGTTCCCATCTGTATAAAAAGTCCCCTGTATAGAACCCCATTCTCACCAATATAAAGCAAGTCCCCTGCACAGGACCCCATTTCCTGCCTGCACAACAAGTCTCCTTCATAGGACCCCACTTCCCACACATATCCAGGAAATGGATGGATGAATACTCTTCCAGGCTCTACTTTGCCCGCTCTGCAACCTAACATTGGCAGGAAGCCTAGCTGGGGTGGGGGATGGGTAGGTTGCGGCCATTCTTCTGCAGCTCCCCAGGCCAGTTCAAGTCTTTGTGCTTAAAGCTTTCTTGGTTTCCTGTGGTCTTGCTGCCCACTGGTCAGGACAACCACGACTACTTTGTGGTAACACACTGGCATCTTCCCTGTGTCCTGGGAAGTCATCCTTACACTCAGCCCACTGGGGCACAGTGAAGGCCTCTGTTCTTGAAGCAGAGAGAGGCAGCGGTGGCTTAGCTTCTGGGTGGTTGGAGCACAGTATGAAGAAGGTGTCCTGGAGGGGAGGAGATCAGAAGTAGAGGAGGAGGCTGGGAGATTGGAAAGACGGGTGGTAGGGCCTGGGGAAGAATAAGGCCATTCTCAGTGTAAGGGCTCTTTGGCTGCAGTGAGTAGCTTCCCAGGCTTTCCGTGCTGTCTGCATTGTTCTGAAGGAGCATACATGCACGTAGCCCAGTTAGGAGGTTGGTAGAGAAACTGAGAAAGATGGGTGGAGGGTGGTGTCAAAAGAGGAGAAGGCATCTCCTGGTGCGTCGTCATCTTCCTCATCTGAACAACGGAGCAGAGTAAGTTCAGTGGCCTTCTGGAGCTCTCCTGAAGTTACCTGAGTTAATGAATGCAAACATGGGCAGGTCCCTGACACCCAGTTAAATGTCAACACAGTGGCTAAGATATTCCACAAATCTTTCCAGTCTCTGATCTGTGCCTCTGGCTGGGGCGGGGCGGCTCTGTGTTGACTCTGGGCCTATTCCCTGTTGTAAGACATTGTAGCAGGTAGGAATTTCTGGGGAATACCCTGTCTAGGGGAGGGCTCAGAGTGCTTCATTCTGCTGTACAAGGGTTCTCATTTTCTTAGCAAACCAGTAGGCAAATCTATATACCCCATGGTTCTCTTTCTGAGGGAGAAGACATCTGATGACTTCTACTTTCTAGGGTCTGGGGAATCAAGCTGTGGGCAGGCAGTGATCTGGAAGTCTGTGGAGCTGATGAGGGTGGAAGTTTACCAGGAACCCCATGACTAGTGAACAAGGTTCTCACAGGAGGTAGGAAGAGACATGTGGCCAGAGAGCAGGGAAGGCCTGGACCCCAGGGGAGGCAATGGGACTGCTGTAGCAGAGGCCCTAGGTTCTCCTGGTTCATCACTTTATCCCCTGAGCCTGGCAATATGTCCAGGACACTACAGACCCTGCTGCCTTTACCACATCCCTTCCTGCCCCTGCACCACTCAGCCAACCCCAATCTCCAATTCTCTAGGTTCAAACCCAGGGCCTCATGCATGCTCAGCAAGTGCTTAGCACTGAGCTCATCCCCAGGCCCTTCCTTCCCTTCTCACACAGGATTGAGGACTGAAACACCCTCTGTGTCCACGTGGGAGGAGGGAACATTGAACTGAAAATTTGAAGAGATCTGCTGTTCTGGTAGAGGAAGTTCAGGCATCTCTGGGTTCAGAAAGTCCATGGAAGGACTTTAAAATGTGCTTATGTAGGTAAAGTGACATGGCCAGACCCCAGTAGACCAGAGATGATGAAAAGGGGCTCAGAAAAGACCTTGACGAAGCTGATGCTAGAGTGGAGGGAGAAATGTTTGTAAATCTGGTTTCTGTTTTGCAATTCAACTAGTTGGAGTAAGCATTAATTGTATCATTACATTTTAAAAGTACTTCCAGCTGGGTGTGGTAGTGCATGCTTTAATTCCAGCAATCAAGAGGCAGAGATAGGCAGATCTCTATAAGTTCAAGGCCACCCTAGTCAACATAGAGAGGTCTAGGTCATCTGTGGCTGCATAATTAAACCATAACTCAACACGACAACAAATAAATAAATTCGTAGATGAAGATACTTTAGAAATTTAGGTCAGGCCAGAGGGGGTCAAACTGTATGGCATGAGTACAGGGAGGGGGCTGGGATTATTCTGTGTCCTTAGTAGGCCATTTCTAGTCCTGAGTCCTAGTTTACCAGTTGTATCATGAGAACTGATGAACAATTATATTAAATGTGTGTCTGCTATAAAGACAATGGAAACCTTAAATGTTGATATTTCACATACTTGACACATAATAGGAGCGTAAAACTTTGCAATACCAGCTGATTAGGTTGCTGGGACAAAAAGACTATAAATCCAAGGGAAGCCTGGGCTACATAGTGAAACTCCCACCTATGAAAAAGAAACAAAACTAACTAGAGACTTACTGTGGGCCTCCATTTTCTCAGCAATAAAGTGAAGGGAAGAGTGTCAGGGCCAGAGTAAGATGAGCAGTAGCTCATGGGCCCCAGCCTTGCTATCTGCCAGCTGTACCAGCCTACCTATCAGCCCCTTGGCAGCTACCTGGCCTCCCAGAAGCTGTAGAACAGGTTTCTTCAAGGTCTGATCCTTGGCCCTGATTTTCCTAATGAGCCCTAAACAAATCCTAAATGCTTATCCTTTCTTTAGCTGTAATGAGCAGGCAGTTCTGTAGCAGTTCACTATTTCCTTACATGCGACCTAGTGAAGCTGGGGTCTCTATAGAGACATTCATGTGGTGCTTTGACAGAGGCATTGGGGAGTCTCTTTCTGAGGGGGGTTTCCCTTCCTCTAGGTTGTCAGGAACCCACAGACCCAGAGCATGCGGGATGATAACTTTATGGGTCAGGTGTGGCTGACAGTCACTTTAAGATGATGGAAAGTCCAAGGCTCTCTTACCTTTGTAGTTCTCATCTAACTACACATCAAATATAGTCATTCATCAGTATTCATCAGTATCCTCACGACACCATGTGAGTATCAAAAAACCTTGGGTGCTCAATTCTATCATATATAATACAAACACACACACACACACACACACACACACACATTCTTTTCATATAACCTACACATACCACCTCTGCTCATATTTATATACTTCAAATCATATCTACTTACAATACTTTTGTTTTTGAGACAAGGTCTCATCTAGCTAAGGCTAACCTTAAACTCCTGATCCTCTTGCCTCCACCTCCCAGGTGTGGGATTATGAACACATGCCACTGTATTGGCCTTATTGGTAACTTAATCTGATGCCAATGCTATGCAGATAGTTGCCATGCTGTCTCATTAGGAAACAGTGATGAGAAAAAGTGTCTGCACATGTTCAAACAGATGTAATTTTTTACCTAGTATTTTCCATCAGCGGTTGGTTGAATTCACTGATATGGAACTATCCCACATAGAATGATAGCTATGTAAAAATATTCAAATGACATGGGCCACCTTGCACATGAAAAGTATGTGGAGGGACTGGAGAGATGGTTCAGCAGTTAAGATCCCTTACTGGTCTTGCAGAGGACGTAGGTTCAGTTCTCAGCATCTACATGGCAGCTTATAACCATCTATAACAGGGGATATGATGCCCTCTTCTGGTCTCCTTGTGAGCCAGGCATGCACATGATGCACAGATACACAAGCAGGCAAACACTTGTACACATAAGTATACTTCAAGTACAAATAAAATAAGTAGTAAATAAATGTTTTTAATGTTATGTGCAAGCTGCAGAGATGTCTCAGTTGTGTGAGTATGACGACCTGAATTTGGGCCTCCAGAATACATGTAAAAGCCAGATATGGTGACACGCAATTCTATAACCTCAGATCTGGGGCATGGGGTATGATGCCTGGAGCTTGATGGCCATCCAGCATAGCCAAAACAATGAACTTTAAATTCAGTGAGAGACTGCCTCAAAAAATAAGATGGACAGTGACAAGACACCAAATGTGGACCTCTGGTCTCTACAGGGACATACAGGGGTAAGCAAACTGACACACACGTCTGTACTCACACATGCACCACATGCACAAATGTGGTTCTTTTAATGGTTTGTTTTAAATTTTTTGAAAGGGTTATTTTTATGATTGCTTTTGGAATGACTGGCTTTGAGGTATTCACTGAATTTGCAATTGGCAAGAATTTCCTGGCTCTCTTCCTCCACATTTAAGGATTCCTATGAGGTAAGACATTCTTGCCTTCAAACCATTTCACGTGTGAGGAAGCTCTTCTGACTACTAGGTGAAGCTGATGCAACTGTTCTCTATCTCGACATTGACTTATATATTTACTCATTGTGATTCTATAGTTTTCTCCTTTTGGATTTTAGAAACAGTGCTCTTTTTGTTTTGTTTTCCAAGGTTTCAGTCCATTATAGAGATTCTCAGAAAAGCAATGTAAATTATGAAGGTCCAGTTCAAGAAGTTTCAGAGGAGGAGAATGTTAGGAAATGGCTTAGAAGTTGTTGTGATATTTTGGTGAAGAATTTGACTGCTTTCTGTCCTTATCCAAAACATCTGCCTGAGGCTAAACTGAAGAGTTTTAAATTAATGGTGTTGGTGGAGGAGATTTAAAGACAGTCTCATATCGACTCTGTTGGGTGGCTATTATCAGGTCTGTAATGAAAAGGAGCAAGTTGAGCAAGGAAAAATACAAAATTTACAGTTTGAGGAGAAAAGGAACACCAGGAAGTGTAATGGAGCTAAGTCCATTGCTCAAGGAGAGGACAAGTTTAAAGAAAAGCTTGATGCTAAATGGAATAAAGGGAGTGGTGACCTCAGGGCAAGTCTCTGCTCAGCCAAGCTTCCAACTTATGGAAAGAAATTCAAGAAAAGCCTAAGCAGCAAAGGAAACCACTAACAACAGAAAGCTGGTGAAAAGTTATTTGAATGAGGGGTCAAGTTCCAGCTTGGCAACAGATTTTTTTCTAATATAAACAGATCCTGGGTTATTTGGCATCCTAGGTTTTAAAGTTAATGTTAGTCATTAATGTACCTGTGGTGCCAAGACTGGCCCCTGCTGTTCCTAACCCTAAGCTTATTAGAAAGGGTATGAGGAGGGAGATTGCACGTTTTCCCTTGAACATGAAGGCTGGAAGGGCCTGTGTCCACGCATACATCTGCTTTCTTCCCACTGGACCATCATAAACATACATTCAGGGGAACAGGGATCCCAAGATACAGAATTTTGGGGATTGATGCACCTGCAAATAGGCAAGCAAGGGTGCAACCTATCACCACTTGCAAACCAATAATTTTCCACTGGGAAGTAAAGGAAGGAAAGTCCACCTGAGGAAGTGGGAGCTGGGAGCTGGGAGATGTTTATTTGCATTTGCTCTTAAAGGGGGATCTAGACATATATTCCATGAAAAATAATGAGGGAACATAGTCAGACAAAACACCATTATTAGTCTGCAGCCTGTATCAGTCTTATCTTTAGTGGACCTTCTCAGGCCTTGGTGGTGGTTCATTTTTCTGCAGCCAGGTCATCATCCTATGACTTGGGATGGGACTGCTTGACCTGTGATATATCCAGATGGGATACCATCTGCCTTGACTGCAGTGGGGATGGTCAGGATGACAAGGTTTGGTTCCTTCCAGCAGGGTCTCAATTTCCTTTGAGACCTACAGTCCAACCTTTTGTTGATGATAAGGGGCAATGTGCTCTCTTCTGTAACTGCTTCTCAGATGAAAATCGGAGGTCATTGTCAGGGCCCATGAAGGCTGGAATGCTAGTCAAACACTAAGAGTTGGGGGCACAGGCAGTGGGGACATTCATCAGAAGCATCTGGTTTGCCGGGCGGTGGTGGCACACGCCTTTAATCCCAGCACTCGGGAGGCAGAGCCAGGTGGATCTCTGTGAGTTCGAGGCCAGCCTGGGCTACCAAGTGAGTTCCAGGAAAGGTGCAAAGCTACACAGAGAAACCCTGTCTCGAAAAACCAAAAAAAAAAAAAAAAAAAGAAGCATCTGGTTTGCTAACCTAGCTGAAGAAATAGGCAGCAATGATTTTGGATGGGCTGGTTCACATCAGCTTTAAGCAAGTCCAGGGTTTACGGCTGTTCAGAGCAGTTTATGGTCTGCAACTGATTTCATTGATGGTGTATATCGATAGCCAAGTAGAAATCATCTGGAATGGATAGAGACTAGAGACAGAAGTCAAAGTTTAAGAACTTAAAGGAAAATATTACATTTAGGACTACCCACACCCCCAGGAATAAGCAGTAGGTGGGGATACTCAGGCTATTGATTGATAGGAGAACTTATCTGGATTCCATTTGACCTGTGACAGATGAATCCAAGTTGCAACTCCCTGAAGTTTACACAAATTTAACATTTACAAAAAGAGATAAAAGTTTTAGATATATTAGCATTACCACTGTTTGTAATCTATACAGAAATACAAAAAATAGAAAAATCAGGAGGCTAACACCTTTGAGTCACAATAAAAGACTTGGGACCCCAAAAATGATTTTTAATTAAAAGCATTAATATATTTTCCTCTGTCCAGAAGGTTGGAGATTTTACATATATATATATATATATATATATATATATATATATATATGTGTGTGTGTGTGTGTGTGTGTGTGTATAAAATATATATGATGTTTTTAGCATGACAAGAAACAACTTTGAGTCTGTAACAAACAAAGGAAAATTTGAAAATTGAGCTTGTGACTATAATAGCAGTCAGTGCTTTACTAGAGCCAGATTAAGAGTTTATCAAAACTCCATTGGTTAATATGTTAAAACTCTGAACGTTTGAAATCTTAACACCATATATCATCTTTAAGTTTTATTATTTTTTATTTTCTCAGACTCTTACAACTTGTAAGAACCTCAAACCTTTCTCTTTTGTCCATTAGATTTTTTTTTTTTTACCTTGAGACCCAGTGGTTGATTACTGACAGCAGTCATTGCAAAGCAAGTTCTTTTAAATAGAGGAATAGTAAAAAGTTACATTGAAACCCGTTTTGGGAGTTTGCTTTTCTCACCAGGAGACCTCGTAGCTCTAGAAAAAGCAAGGCCTGATTTTTATGTATGAAATGCATTGACCAGGCAGCTGCTGCTAAAATGATAAAGCTACAGTTAGCCACCAGTACCATCAGAAATCTGAGGATAAAGTTGAGCAGGAAATATAAACCAAATGTCCTTCATATTAATTAAAATGGCAGAGACTTACCTGCTACCTGGACGATTACCACAGGCTCTTCCACTGACTGCAATGGAGGCAGAGTGGCTTCAGTCTCCAGTTGTCACACAGAATAGCATCAACTCTCTGACCACCACACGGGGCAGCATCAGCCTTCTGACGTCAGATCCAAAAGAGATGACTGTGGGAGATGTGGGTGAGGAACCTGAGAGACTGTCCAACCTTGTCGAGGCAAAGAGAGGCAGTCAGTTCTCCAGTTTTCTGCCTCTCCACAGTCTCTATGGAGTTCTGGAGACTGGGGAGGCATGGGGCAATGGTTAGCATTACGACAATCTGGATGGAGTCATCTTTTTTGGAGACCTTAAGGCTACTGCTAGGAGCTGAAATTTTTATCTGATCTCATGACATCAGACCTCTGCTGGTTTTTTTAAGTTTTATTTTTAATAAGAAGATCCAACCAGGGATGCTGCTACCTGATAGTGACTGTCAGGTTGGCATCAAAACCTGGCCATAGGCAAACAGTCCTAAGCCTGGAGGTCACCTGGGTTGATTTTTTTTTTCCATAGCTTCATTTGTGGAGCTTTCCTACTTGGTTCTGCTTCTGGTACCATTTCCCATCTTGGCCCTTTTAAATGGATTTCTTGGGCCTAGCCCTCTGGGTCCTGAGCTGGTGTATTCTATTAGCTTAGGTTTGTATCTGGCTGTAGCCCTCTATTTAAAGTGAAAGCTAGACTTGGCAAAATTACTCAAAGAATCTTTGCACGTTATCAAACCACCCACACTTGCAGACTCAATGAAGTTTGAAAATGTTCAAGGACAAACATTTTGGTTTAACCCATGACATCATCCTGAGATAAAAGTAATGTTCTTTTGTCCTAATGCTATTTAGCCATTTTGATGGGATGGCCAAACACCCTAATAGTTGTGCCAGAAACCCCATCCAAGGACTGAGGAATCTGGATGCAGACATCCATGGCTTGGCCCCGAATGGAGCGCCGGGAGTCTAATTAGCGAGAAAGACGAGGATTTATATGAGCGAGAATTGTTGAAACCAAGGTTGGATAAAGCACAGGGACAAATAGCCAAACGAATGGAAACACATGAACTATGAACCAAAGGCTGAGGGGCCCCCAACTGGATCAGGCCCTCTGAATAGGTGAGACAGTTGATTGGCTTGATCTGTTTGGGAGGCATCTAGGGCAGTGGTACCAGGTCCTGTGCTCAATGCATGAGATAGATAGCTGTTTGAAACCTGGGATTTATGCAGGGACGCTTGGCTCAATCTGGGAGGAGGGGATTGGACCTGCCTGGACTGAGTCTACCAGGTTGATCTCAGTCCTCAGGGGAGGCTTTGCCCTGGAGGAGGTGGGAATGGGGGATGGGCTGGGGGGAAGGGGAGGGGGCAGGAAGGAGGAGAACAAGGGAATCTGTGGCTGTTATGTAGAACTGAATGGTATTGTAAAATAAAATAAAATAAAATTAAATTAAAAAAAGTACAAAGAGTTATTGAACACAGTAAACAATATCTCATTTATGTTGCCATGGTTGAGGAATAAAAACTGTTACATTTTTAATCATCATAGCCTTTTCAGTGTTATTTTCCATATAGATTTTTTTTTTATAAACCTTGTTTTTATGATTTTTGTCCTCATCTGTTATTCTTATTCTCAGGACAAGAATCACCACATAAAAATTCATTCCAATCCAAAATATCTAGGAGATCTGCTGTTATTTAAAAGCAGCCATTTCTTTTAAAACAAGAGGCGAATCCAAGTTACACATACCAGTACACTGTAGTAATTAAGATTAGCTATGTATAAGTTTTTCAATCATCAACTCTCTTGCTAGAAGTTTTAAGTTAACTTTTGCTACAGATTTTACAGATCTTTAACCATGCCCAATAAATTTACAAATTCTGAGGTACAGAAATTTTACATAATAGTTGTACAAATCTTGAGATAAGGGTCATACTTTAGCAAAAATTTTAGAGAATTAAACAAAACCAAAAAAAAAGAAAGAAAAAAAAAGAAAAAGAGTATGAAATGAGTGGCAATAATTTCCATTGGGACTAGTCTATTCTTTTGTTTTGGGATGCCCCCCTCCCCCCCCAGTCACACAGTCAGGTGGCCTGCCTGGCACAGAACAGATTTTGGAGGAAACTTTTAAACAAGTATGGTTGGATCTAGAGAAGGGGAGCAATAACCCAACTCCAGAGGCAGTTTTTTTTTTTTTTTTTTTTTTTTTTTTTTTTTTTTTTTTTTTTTTTTTTTTACAAAAAGCATAAAACAACATTTTTAATATTATCCATACCTAAAAGACACCTGAATCCCCGTAAAACTGAATCCAATGACCAGGGGGAGGGACACGAGTAAGTTGAGGATAAAGAAGGCTTAGCGATAAGATTTTATTTTTCTGGCTATAGACAGAGGATGCTGTAGGAGGGAGCTGACACACACCAGCTAGCAAGGAGCTTGTCCTACCACAGTGGTATATTGGTGAAATTATTAAGGCCACTCCATGTAGTTAAAAGGGAGGTTTATCTTGTGGGGTAACTCACAAGTGAAGGGATAGGTTACAGGGTCTGGGAAAGGAATAGCGCAGTCCGGTGGTGTTCTCTAGAGAACTCTGCTCAGTCTACCTCCAGTGTCCAGGGTCCAGGAACCAAGAGAGCCCCTGCATCTGGATCTTGGGTCTCCAGGGTCCTCTCTCGGCCCCACCTTGGAGTGACAGTTACCGAAGCCTCAATGGGGGTTGGAACTTCCAGATCAAAGCTGGAATGGCTACCCACTACAGTGGTACCTACTCCTTTATCCCAATCCATCCCTGGCTCCCACATCTGCCACAATCTTATGGACACACCAGAAAACACAGATCTATCAACCAATAACTTAAATAACAGTCAGGGGGTGAGGGTGGGGGACAAGATGAAAACCAACATTTGGTGGCCACCTTCATTTATAAACCCAAAAGCTGATTTCCATCTTGGCTTTTCTAACAAGGGACAGTAGCATTTTGGTGGTCCCTCCAATTTGGGAATTAACACTGTGTCCGGCTTTTCCACAAGTCCTACAAATGGGTGCTATAGACCATCAGAATCCTTACCTATACCTCCAGAGGTTTTCTGATGCCTCTTTTTTCACAATCGAGACATTGAGAACCTGACAGAGGCTCTCTGCAAATTCTGGGCCTGTCTGATTTCTCTGCTCCAGACTGGACACCAAATGTTATGGGTCTGGGGTCATTCGGAGATTTACCAGTCTTACATTAATAAATTTTAACAAAGAAGAGGCTTTTAGTTATAAACTGGCACCTGGGACTGTGGATTCTCAACTGCTGTACCCTACTGACTCAGTCAGGAGCTTTTAAAAGCAAAGAAGACAAAGTTACATTCTGTCCTCGTGGAATCAGAAGGTCATCTGCAAAGCAAGCTTTTGTTTACAGAAGCAGAAACAACAGTTTTTTTAAAGCTGTACAAGACCAGGCAATTACAAAACTAACCCTTGGCAGCCCTTAACATTTGGAAGTCCATTTTTGCTTTGTAATTCTTTTAAGCAAAGTAATTTTAAACTTTGAAACATAAAGTTAGCCATCAACATAATGTTAGCCATAACAGGTATTTCAATACAAACTCCAATTAAAGCAATTCACAACAACCAAGCTAGCACTACAGAAAGTTCTTAGTAGACTAGGTTACAGAGAGGAAGATGAATACATGAAAGGGTATATTTTATCAAAACCACAGATAAACAAACCACATTTGGGAAATAAATAACCATGTCCAACATTGCAACATAGCAAACCCTCAAAATTAATATGGAAGAAGAAAAAGAAATACTAATAATCTAGCAAAACAAAACATCACCCAACAAATTAACAGAAAATGGCAAACCGCTGCTGTGGGATGTTCTGTATGTTAAATGTGTTGCTCTGATTGGTTAATAAATAAAACACTGATTGGTCAGTAGCCAGGCAGGAAGTATAGGCGGACAAGGAGAGAGGAGAATTCTGGGAAGTGGAAGGCTGAGGCAGAGAGTGCTGCCAACCACCATGATGAGAAGCAGATGTTAAGATATGTTGTTACCGGTAAGCCACAAGCCACGAGCCGTGGCAACTTATAGATTAATAGAAATGGGTTGATTTAAGATATAAGAACAGTTAGCAAGAAGCCTGCCACGGCTATACAGTTTATAAATAATATAAGTCTCTGTGTGTTTACTTGGTTGGGTCTGAGCAGCTGCGGGTGAGAGAGATTTGTCCTGACTGTGGGCAAGGCAGGACTGGAGAAAACTCCAGCTACAAACCACTTTCTTTAATAACCTTAAATAAAAATAGCATAAACGCACCACTAAAATGATATAAAGTAATGAACTGTGTTGAAAAACAAGAGCTAATTCTATGTTGTCTCTCAGAAACACATTTATCCCCCAAAGACACCCCAAAACTTAACATCAAAGGATAGAAAGCAAGCTACCAAGCAAATGGAAAATGGAAATAATCAGGCATAGCTATCCTTATGCCAACAAAGTAAACATTAAACCAGAACTAACTAGAAGAGATAAAAAGGGACACTGACACTGCATATTCAGAAAAGGAACAGTTCATTAAGAAGATATAAAAATTGTAAACTTTTATCTACCAAGTATTAATTTCATAAAACTAACCTCAAAAGACATAAAGGATCACTTATGTACTGACATCATAACCACGGGGCACTTTAAAACTCCACTTCTCATATTTAAATAGGTTTTCTAAACTAAAACCAAATTAATAAACTTTAGAGATAAAAATATAATATGGATGAACTACACTTAAGAGATGTATACAGAAAATTCCACCAGAGAAGTACAAAACCTCTATAATGAAAACTTCAAGATACTGAAAAGGTAAATTACAGAAGGTGCTACATGATACAAAGATACCACATATTCCTGGGTTGGCAGAATTAATATTGTGAAATGCCTATACTATCAAAAGTAGTTCACAGAATTAATGAAGTATCCAGTGTCATATTTCATAGGCTTAGAAAATAACAATATAAAATTTCACATGGAACCACAAAAGGCTAGGAATAGCTAGAGCAATCTTACGGAGTAAGAACACTGCTCCAGGTATTACTACTATACATGACTTAAGATTGTACTATAGAGCTATAGTAGTCAAGACTGCTTGGTACTGACATAAAAATAGGCAGGAAGAATCATGGGTATAATAGGGAACCTGGAAATAAAATGACAAAGTTATGCCTACTTAATTTTTGACAAAGGAGGCAAAAACATGCATCAGAGAAAAAGGCTTTTTAACAAATGGCTAGCAAAACTGTTTTTCTACATGAAGAAATATGAAATTAGATCTATATCTTTCACTTTGTGTAAAAGAAAAAAAAAAGCTATTCAAGAATCAAAGACTTTAAGACCAGAACCAAGTTTCTAGAAGAAAACATAGAGGCTACCCTTCAAGATAGTGAGAACATTCTAAATAGAACTAACCCCAAGTATCAACAGATGGGGTTACATGAAATAAAATGTTCCCGTACATCAGAGGAAAGAGTCAGCAGAACAGATAGCTCACTACACAGGGGACTATTTTTATCCCTTCATACAAAGTGCTAATATCTAGAATTTTAAAAAGCACTTCAGAAATTAAATACAAAGGAAATAAAACTGCCACATGCCTTTAATCTCAGCACTCGGGAGGCAGAGGCAGGCGGATCTCTGTGAGTTCAAGGCCAGCCTGGTCTCCAAAGCGAGTTCCAGGAAAGGCACAAAGCTACACAGAGAAACCCTGTCTCAAAAAACCAAAAAAAAAAAAAAAAAAAAAAAAAAAAAAAAAAAAAAAAAAAAAAAGGGCAAATGAAGTGAAAAGACAGTTAAAAAACAACCCCCCCTCACAAATAGCCACTAACAATTTTAAAAAAGCACCTAATCTTCCTAGCCATCCGGGAAATGCAAATTAAAACTAAGATACTCCCTCACCTCCATCTGAATGGTTTTCATTATCGAGCCTGCCAGCAAATGTTGGTGAGGATGTGGAGAGACAGGAACTCGAATCCACTGTTGGTGGGGGTGCAAATTAATACAGCCATTGTGGAGATTAGCTTGGAGATTTATCAAAAATGAAAAGTAGAATGACCATATAACCCAGCTATTTCCATCCTGGATGTTTACTCAGAGAATGCTGTACCCTACCGCAGAGATATCTGCATGCTTATGTTTGTTGCTGCTTTATTCACTACAGCAAAGAACTGGACCATCCTAGTTGTCTATCAACAGATGAATGGATATTGAAAATGTGCTACATTTGCCCAGTGGAATTAAGGCCTATGGGGGCTATTCTCATTCAAACCACCACAGTGTGATAGAGGAGGAGTTGCAGAGAGGATATTATGTAAATGCAGTACTCATATATGAAATTCTCCAAATAATTCTGAAGAGATAAAATATTTCACTATATAGATAGTTTGTTGTAGGATTCATTGAACTTAAAATATAATAATATATTTTTCTGAAGAAATGTAGTACTCACCTGTGTAGATTTACTTAATTAATGATATCTAACTTTTCTTTGGTATAAACAATGATGATGATTTTGGAGTAAGTTAGAATTTGTATGAAAAATCCATTATTCTATTTATCAGTGGTGTTAATATATAAACATGTCAAACATTAAATATGTACTTTTGGAAAAATGTAGATGAAAGTAATTATTATTTATGATTTTTGAAAAATGAAATGTATACTGTACTTAGAACACACTTCTCCTACCTTTTATCCACCTATTTCCCCCACCTTTCCCTTCTCTTATTAATCCCCTTCTCTCCCCTAGACAGTATCACTTATAATTTCACGTTATACATGTTATATATACACATATAATTTTATTTATCAATGAATCTAGGATCTACAGATGAAAGAAAATGTGATGTTTGTTGTGGTGATATTGTGTTCCCCAAAATATTGTGTACCTTAATAAACTTATCTGGGGTCAGAGAACAGAAAAGCCACTATTTAGGCAGTGATAGCACACACCTTTAATTCTAGCATTCCAGAGATAGAAATCCCTTTGGATCTCTGTGAGTTCAAGGCCACATTGGAAAAAGCCAAGCATGGTGACACACGCCTTTAATCCCAGAAAGCCAGCCTTTAATCCCAGAGAGTGGTGGTAGAAAGCAGAAAGATATATATAAGGTGTGAGGACCAGAAACTAGAAGCATGTGGCTGGTTAAGCTTCAGGCTTTCCAGCAGCAGTTCAGCTGAGAGCCATTGGGATGAGGACACAGAAGCTTCCAGTCGGAGGAAACAAGACCAGCTGAGAAGTTGACCAGGTGAGGTTAGCTGTGGCTTGTTCTGATCTACCAGCATGGACCCCAATAACTGGCCTTGGGTTTGATTTTATTAATAAGAACTTTTAAGATTCTTGCTACAGTTTGTCTTTCTGAATCTGATTTAATTTACTTAAACGATAATCTTCAGTTGCATCTATTTTCCTACACACAAAATAATTTCATTCTATGGTTGAATAAAATTCCATTGTATATTTACACTACCTTTACATTATCCATTGGTTTGCTAATGAATACCAACCTACGTTAGTTCCATAATTTACCTATTGTGACTAGTACCACAGTGAATAGTGTTGTAGGATAATCTTTTTGTACACTATGAAGATGTGTCTCTACCAAGGCACCTTCTTATTGGTTTAATAAAGAGCTGAATGGCCAGTAGCTAGGCAGGAGAGTATAGACAGGACTTTTAGGGAGAGATAGGAACTCTGGGAAGAAGAGAGGTGGAATTCACCAGCCAGATACAGAGGAAATGGGGCATACAGTATGGAGGAGAGGTAACAAACCATGTGGCAGAACATAGATTAATATAAATTATGAATGGGCTAATTTAAATTTTAAGAGCTAGTTGGGAATAAGCCTAAGCTAAGGCCAAGCTTTCATAATTAATGAGAAATCTCCATGTCATTATTTGGGAGCTGGTGGTCCAAAGAAAGTTTGCAGAATAGTGTTATGCAGATATCTCTGTGACATGTTGACTTAAGGTCCTTTGGGTAAATCACTAGGTGTGGTATAGTTTAATATGTTTTATTCTAGCAGTTTTGGATTTGCAACTCTTACATGAAAAAAGCCTTTGATCCATTTTGAATTTATGTTTGTACAGGGTGAGAGAGAGGGATCTAGTTTCATTCTTCTGTATATGGATATAGTTTTCTGCACCATCAGTTGAAGAGGGTCCTTCTTCAATGCTTGTTTTGGCATATTTATTTTAAAAAATCAGGAAGAAGACAAAGATGCCTACTCTCTCCACACCTATTCAATATAACATCTGAAGTCTTTGCTGGAGCAATAAGAAGCTGAAGGCAATCAAAGGAATACAAATAGGAAAGGAAGAAGTTGAAGTATCCTTATTTGCACATGTTAAGGTTTCATATGTAAAAGACTCTAAAGACACTACTAGGAAACTTCTACAGCTGATAAACACTTTCAGCAAAGTAACAGGATACAAAATTAATTTACAAAAATCAGTAGCCTCCCTACATGTAAATGAAAAACATACTGGAAAGAAATCAGGGAAATTATACATTTCATAATAATTTTTTAAAAATACCTTGAGATAATTCCAGGCAAGTGAAAGACACATAATAAAAACTTGAAGACACCAGAATATGAAAATTTCTCTCACATTCATGGATTGGTAGGATTAATATTGTAAAAATAGCTATCCTACCCAAAAGTGATCTATAGATCTAACGCATTCTCAATCAAAATTCCAACACAATTCCTCTCAGAAATTGAAAAAAAATCACCTTAAAATCATATGAAAATGTAGAAGACACAGGATAGCTAAAACAATCCCAAATAATAAGAAAACTGCTGGAGGTATCACCATTCCAGATTTCAGCTTGGCTTATAGAGCTGTTGTAATAAAAACAGCATGGGATTAGCATAAAAGCAGACACATTGGTCAATGGAATAGAATTGAAGACCAGTATGTAACGTAACTTCACACACCGACTGATATTTGACAAAGAATCCAAAATTATACACAGGGAAAAGAAAGCATCTTCAAGAAACCTTTCTGATCACATTGGATACTGGCATGTAGAAGAATGAAGGTAGTTACATATCTACATACACAAAACTCAACTCCAAATGGATAAAGAACATCAGCATAAGTCTAGATACTCTAAATTATAGAAGAGAAAGTAGGGAATATGCTTGAACTTGTTGACACAGGAAAGGACTTCTGAACAAGACATTGATAGCACAGGCATTAAGATCAACAATTAGTAAATGGAGCTTCATATAGTTAAAATGCTTCTGCACAGAAGAGGATGCTATCATTTGAGTAAATTGGTAACTTACAGAATGGAAAAATATTTACCAATTATACATCTGATAGAGGGGTAGTATATGGAATATATAAAAACTGAAAAGGACCCACATCTGAACATTAAGAAGACAAATAAGCCACTTTAAAAATGGGGTATAGAAAGAACCATACTGTTCCCAAAAGATAAAACACAAATGGCAGAGAAACACTTAAAGTATTCAAGCTCTTTAGATATCAGTGAAATGCCAACTAGAACTACTTTGAGATTTCATCTTACATCAGTCAGAATGGCCAAGATCAATAAAACAAATGACAGTACATGCTGGTGAGGATATGGGACTATGCGGACATTCATTCATTGCCAGTGAAAGTGCAAACTGGTACAGCTGCTACAGAAATCAATGTAGGTGTTTCTCAGAAAGTTAAAAGCCAATAAACCACAAGATACAGCTATTCCACTCTTGGGCAAACACCCCAAGGAGCCTACATCTTTCAGAGACACTTGCTTATCCAAGTTTATTGCTGCTTTATCTACAATAGCCAGAAACCAGAAACAGCCTAGATGTACATTAACTGATGACCCATTCATAATGAAAATGTGATACACACTTTGAACACAATGGAATATTATTTAACTTGTAAGACATGAAATTATGAGATTTGCAGGTAAATGGATGGAATCGGAAACAATTATCTTTAGTGAGGTAACCCAGATGTTAAAAGGCAAATATTGCAGGTTCCTCTTATATGTGGATGTTAACTTTCAGGCTTTAGATATGTGTGTTTCAATCAGAATAACTACAGATGTTAGGTAACTAGTAAGGGACCAGGAGAGAGGAGGGAATCTTCCAAAGAAGGGGAAATAAAGCATAGTATTATAAAGAGACACAGGAAACTAGAATAGGAGGAAATGAAACACAAAGGAAATAAAACTGCCAGTCAACAAATGGACAAATGAATTGAACAGACAGTTTTTGAAAAAACAAACCCCCACAAATAGTCAATAGTGATTTAAAAAAAAACACTCAATATCCCTAGCTGTCAGAGAAATGAAAATTATAACTGCTATAAGATATCCTCTCATCTCAGCCTGACTGTCTGCCTTCTTTTCACCCTTACAGTGCACACACACACACACACACACACACACACACTATAAGACAGATCTGGTATTTTTAGTTGTGTTCTGTTGTACTAAGTACATGAAGAAAAATGTTAGGAGTTGTAAAAATGGAAAACCTTTGATCTCTCCTCACCTCCATTGCACAACTCCTCCAATTTTAGCTCGGTTTGAGAGGAATCTGTGTAAAAGCTTGAACAAACAGCGTGTTAAGTAAACATGCTATTAAAACTGAATTCAAGGACTGTATGCCTTTCTTTAGTTTTGTTGTTTTTTTGATTGTTTTAAACACAGTCATGCATGCCTAGAGAAATGCATAAAATAACCCAAAGATATTAAAATGTATCAATAACCCAAAGATACCCCAAAATAACCCAGTGCTATTCTACTTGTCTCAAAATGTTACCCCCATCTGCAAATAACACTACCAAAAATATTTCCACAATTAAAAATAACTTACATAAATTTTATCTATATTTTCATTTGTTAGCCAGAAACAGGATTACAATAAAAAACTTAATGAGAAACTGGCTTCAATTTATCATGGGTGCCCTTGCCAGTCTTGGCTCTTGACTTTTCTTCAAATAACTATGAAAATCTGTTTTAGACAGATTTTTCATTGGGCTGCCAGCTCACAAAAAATGACATACAGACTTATTATTAATTATGAAAGCTCTGTCTATCCACTAAGAGCTTATAACTTAAACTAATCCCTTTCTATTCATCTATGTGTTGAAAAAGAAAAGTTTTAATTCTAACACAGTAAAACTATATATATATATATATATATATATATATATATATATATATGAACAATTATCAGGTATTGTCCAAATAAAAAGGGAAGGTTTTAACTTTATAAAGTAAAACTATATACAGTAAGAACAATTTTTAAGTAAAAATTACATTCACAATGTCCAGTCTATATGTATTTGGCAAGTTTGGAGAAAGTACTGTATTATCTATCCTAGGTTAGTGAGTCCAAAATTTTTAAACCATTTTTTTTATCATAGCTTGTATTACCAACCCCAAAATATCTCTTGAGATCTTAAAACACTTTTTTAGACAAACAACTTAAGTCTCTATGTCTCTCAACCTTATACATTTTACATCTCTTTTGTAAGTTTCTCTGTTGAGTTTGGTAATAAAGAAAACTAACTTGTGGTGATATTTTGTTTGTACTCTAACAAATAAAATTTGCCTGAAGATCAGAGGACAGAACCAGCCACTAGATTAAACACAGAAGTCAGACAGTAGTGGCACTCACACCTTTAATCCTAGTCCTTGGGAGGCAGAGATCCATCTGGATCTCTGTGAGTTCAAAGCCATCCTGGACTATATGAGATTAATCCAGTCTAAAAGAGAAACAGAGCCAGGCAGTGGTGGAACACACCTTTGATCTCAGTACTTGGGAGTCACATGCCTTTAATCTCAGCACTAGGAAGGTTGAGACAGGAAGTGATATGGCTGGGCAGAGAAAGGAATATAAGGCAGGAGGAGACAGGAGTTTGGCGCCTTTCAGCTGAGGACTTGTGCATTTAGTCTGAGGATTAATGGAGACAGGATATTCCCCTTTGGACTGAGGAGTTGACAAGGTGAGAAATGGCTGTGGCTTGTTCCTTTGCCTCTCTGATCTTTCAGCATGTATCTCAATATTTGGCTCCAGGTTTTTATTAAGACCAATTAGGATTCATGCAACAGTAACGATTAACTTTCTTACCTTCAACTTCATCAGAGACCCAGAAAAGATAAAATATTACTGAATGAAGAGGAAGTACAGAGCAAACAAACTTCCAAAACTAAGAAATGGCAGAAACATTTGACTGCCTGGACAGTCACCCCAAGGTTTCTCTGCAATGTTGTGGCATCCATCTTCAGCCTATGGGCCTAAAATATCTGACTGACTTTTCTGTGAAGCAGGAATTTTTGAAGGACTGTCCTACTGTGTATTGTCAAAATTTGGCAGTCACTTTCTTTTGTGTCCTGTTTGTCCAGTTTGGACAGTATACTGTCAGCAGTCAAGGCAACAGCAGTTTCTTGCCCAAATGCCTAGCTTTTGCCACAAAGAAAGCAAACTCCATATGAGGGTTCCTTGATGCCCATTATCCTTTTTTGAAGTAGATTGGTGCTGCCAGGAGCAAATTTGTCTCACTGTCATGAAAAAACCTTATGTTATAACATTTTAAATTGTGTATTTAATTTATAACACACACAATGTGTGTGTGTGTGTGTGTGTGTGTGTGTGTGTGTGTATGTGTATGTGTGTAGGTCTTTGAAGTGTTTAAAGATCACCTATCTATCTAAAATATATCTCTGTATGACCTTAAAAACATACCTAACATGACTGTAAGTTTAATTGTTACAGATGACTATTATCCTGTATTTCTTTATTATTTTAAATAGCTTTTAAGGACTAAAACTTCACATAACCTTTTTAAATGAATTGTATGGGTACAATACCTTAAAGAAGAATAGAAACATATATACAGTATAACAAAAATAACATTAAATTTATTTCAATATACAAAAATCCATACCAATGTAAAATATTTGAGACTAGTTGTTTAAAAGTAGACTCAGCAATCCATCCTTTCATCCCATCATTTTTATGCTATATCCTTTTTTTCCCTTCAGAAAGAGATCCTTGAATCTAATCTCCTTTGTTCAGCTTTTTTTCTGACTATGACCAATAACAACTTGTAACCCACCCCCTTAAATGATGACAAACACCCATAACCCCCAAACTATCACCCTTCCTCTTGGGAATGTGGGTGTCATGTTCTCTAGACTGCTTCCTGTTGTCGGGGGGTGATGGAATCTTTGGGGGACCCTGAGAAAAATTAGGATAATGGTCAGGTCCTGGGAGAGCTAGCTGTAGTAATTGTTGCCCGGTCTTTGTGCAATGGGAGGCTTATGTGCAGTCCTGGCTAGAATCGTCTGTGAGGCCAGACCATCTCAGCCAGCAGCCTTGAAGCTGTTCTGGATGCCAAACTCTGAGGAAACTGCAACAGAGGCACTCTGAGATGCTGGATCACCTGGGCCACCCATTTTCATTGGTGTCTGGTCCCCTTGCTCTGAAAACACACAAACTTTCAAAGGTAATATACATATCCATATTAACAAATATGGGTTGTGTGTTGTACACAAGCCAGCCGAAGATGATTTTTTTGTTTTATGTTTGAGCAGGTAAAATATATATCACCTGTCCTGTAGTTTTTTATTTTAGGTTTATTTCTTTATGTTTGTAGCCAAGATTTTTAGGGGGTCTCCTCTGATCAAACCTGATCTCTTTCAACCTTGAATGAATTCACAGTCTTTCATTTTCTGTGGAAACAAAAGCATAACCTCTCCCCTAATACAACATATATTTTGACTTCCATTTTGAAGTTAAGATATTTTAAAAATATATATGTTAATTTAATTTAGCAATTTTCATAATCCAATGTCTCTCAGCAGCTATTCACTCATCAGCAATGAAAAAAAATTTGAAGTCAACAAGATACCATGTAGGATCTAGATTCTCTGTGTATTTTTCATTTTTATGTGGCTTAGCTTTTTTTATATTATTTTATTCTCTCTTTAAATACTTTATCTTATTATTTATAAACTATTTTTCTCTTACTATCTATACACGTTGTTCCTCTTTTTTTTTATGCCTATGCACATTTTTAAAACACTGTAACCTGTTTAGTGGTTTTTTTCCCCCCTAATCTGGATCTATCTTTACTGAGCATCTACAGCGCTTTCTGACCATATGAGACAAATCTTAAACTCCCATGTCAACCACCTCGTGGCTCAGCTTAGCACATGGTGTTAGTGGCTAGCTCCAGCTTGCAGGCATCAGCTGGTAGCTGTGCCTCTCTGTATGCTGCTGAGCACCAGCCTAAGAGACTGCAGGACTAGGAAGCTATACCAACTCCTTGTCCAGAACTTTTCTTAGCTTTCTCAGGCCCTACATTTGAATATTAGAGCTCTCATGTTGGATGCCATTTGTAGATGGCTTTTTCTTTTTCTCTGCCAGCTCACACACACACACAAAAAGACACAGATACTTATTATTAATTATGAAAGTTCAGCTATAGCTTAGGCTTGCCCCACTAGTTCTTATAACTTAAATTAACCCATTTCTATTTATCTACATGCTGCCATGTGGCTCGTGGCTTTTACCTCTCCTCCTGCATGTTCTGTTCCCTCTGTGTCCAACTGGCAACTCTGACTTTTCCTCTTCCCAGAGCTTTCTCTGTCTTGAAGCTCTGCCTATACCTCCTGCTTAGCTATTGGTTGTTTAGCTTTTTATTACACCAAGCAGAGTGATCTATCTTCACACAGGGCAAAGGAATATTCCACAAGAGCCCATTGTATTGTGGTGGTTCTTCAGACTGTGCTCCTACAAAGTGTACAATAGCCTTTGTTGTTCTTTCCCAATATAATGTCTGACACTTAAGCAAAACTGTGATAGGCACATGTCACCATATATCTTTATACACTGATAATGTTCTTTTTTCTCCAACATAAATAAGTGATGCTGTTCTATCATGATGTGTATGTTTCTCCTTGTATTTCCAATGATAGATCAGTTCATAAAATGATTTTGAACCATCTTCTACCAGTAACACTAAGAATACTAAGGTAATTATTTTTAAATTTTATTAATTTAATGGAGCAATTGGTGCATTGTAGTTAAATATGTATTTTTCTGATTACTAAGGATGCTGAAAATCTTATTTTATCATTTTTGATAAACACATGAGTGTGTTTCTTCTTGAGTATTTTCCTTGCTAACTTATATGCATGTTGTAACATTACAGACATTAAGGTTTTATCATATATGTGGCAGCTTTATATATTTGTTATTCTTATTATGATTTGTCTTCTATTTTATTGGGTTTCATTGCATACTCTAAGGAGATTTTTAGTTTAAAATTAAATATTTTCTAGATTTTCCCAAATGATGAAATTTCTCCCAAAATACGGAACTTTATTTCAAGTATTTTAATGGCCTCAAGGAGAAATTATTTTTAACTATAGCACTTAGAAAATAAAATGCTTTTTTCTGTTTTTAAAAAATATTCATTTCTGTTTGAAGATTTTCTAAACCAATTGCAATGGTTTATTTTTCTATGTCTTTTATTCTTTTTAAATTTTATATATTTTGTATATGTGCACCCATGCCACAAAATGCCTGTGGAGGTCAGAGGATGGGGATTAGTCCTTTCCTTCCACCATGTGGCTTGGGGATTGAAATCAAGACTTTAAGGTTGGCAGCTGGCACCTTAACCTGTTGAGCCATCTTGTCGGCCTTCTAGGTGCTCATAAGTATTATTTTATTTCAATATCATGATTTATTTGGGTATTTGATAAGATGATTCTAATGTTTCCCAAAAAAATGCCACTTCTTTTAAAGCTTTATTTTATTGGTCTATATTTTTATTTACCTGTATAGCTTTTAGTTTGATTCTGTCAACTTCTAAATAATTATCACTGTTTATCATCTATGTATCTATCTGTCTATCGTCTACCTATCATTTATCTAATACCTATCTTCTAACCACATATTTTCTCTCTCTATATATTTACATATAGGTATATAAATATATATAGTCTGCCTTGTTTCTTATATAATCTTAGTAAGAAAGTCAAGCTCTTTAACAAACTTTTATTGCTTTTTCATTTGTTTTCACAGATCATATCCTTGCTTCCATAAATGTTTCTCTGACATTTTGATTGGTTTACTTATATAAGCATGTTTTTTCCTATTTCCAAGGTTTGATGTTCCATTTTGCATTGGATCCACATGTTCATTAGATTTTGTGGTAGTTGTCAATCCGTAAAAGTATATTGCTTGTCTGAAAAGTACTGCATGGTTCACATTTTAGTTTAAGAAAAAAAATTTAAAGTCAGGGAAACACGACAAGGGTCATCAGTGTCCACAGTCTGGTCTAGAATTGTTGCTTTTGGCCTCGGTAGAATAGCTCATTAGCCAACTGACAAGAGGTGAAGACATGAAAAAAAATGTGTGGAGAAAAGAGGGAGAAACTCTTAGTTTATTGGTCCAAATCCTGGAAGTCAATGAGGATGCACATGTCACCCTCAGAAAACCCCAATCCCATCAAGATAATAAGTAAAGGATCCTATGTAAAGGTGTTAATTGGTGAAGGTAACTAAAAAAATTCTGTTTAAAATTCCCTGTGTAAGAATGGACAGAAATTCAATGATTATTCTTTGTGCCTGCCTTTAATGATGTTTGACTAGAATATTAATTGTTTAAGTCACATTGGGTTTATTTCTTAAATAATGAAACTTAAAGTAAAGCAAGTCATTTTTAAATAGAAAGGCAAATCATTTAATTATTTTATATCTCTTAGTTGAAGCAGATTTTTGCATTAATTCAGATATAGCTTATAGTAATGGAACTACTACACATATTATTATTGTTTTTAAACTATAATGTCTTTGTTCCCAATCATAGAAAATCCAAATACTATAAAGTTTTGAAAAATATAACTAAAGATTTTAATCTTTAGCTGTAACTAGGTAAAAGAAACATTTCTGTCTTATATTTTTTGTTTTAGCATCGTTTATGATAGAACCAGTTTACTGGATTATGTAATAGAATGTAAAGATCACCAACACTTTTTAGATCCTCTGAACAATCATTGCTACAGAATGAATTCTAGGACAGCCAGGACTACACAGAAAAACCCTGTGTCTTAGTTAGGGTTTCTATTGCTGTGAAGAGACACCATGACCACAGCAACTCTTATAAAGAAAACATTTAATTGGAGTGGCTTGCTTACACTTTCAGAGGTTTGGTCCATTATCATCATGATGGGGAGTATGGTGGCATGCAGGCAGATGTGGTGCTTGGAGCCAAGAGTCCTACATCTTGACAAGAAGGCAACAGGAAGTCAACTAAGAAACTGAGTGGTATCCTGAGTATTGGAAACCTCAAAGCCTGTTTCCACAGTGACACACTTCCTCTAACAAGGCCATACCCACTCCATCAGAGCCACACCTTCTAATAGTGTCACTCCCTATGAGCTTATGGGGGCTAATTACACTCAATCTACCCTGTTGCAGGATATTTGTATACTGTGTGAAGATATGTTATTGTGATTGGTTTAATAAAAAGCTGAACAGCCAATAGGTAGGCAGAAGAGGTTACATGGGACTTCTATCCAGAGAGAGGACCATGGGTGGAATCTAGGCACGTGGCATTTGCCAGCAAGACATGAGGGATTTGGACGTACAGAATGGAGAGGTAAAGAGCCATGTGGTAGAATGTAGATTAATATAAACGAATTAATTTAAGTTATAAAAGCTAGTTGGAAACAAGCCTAAGCTAATCACAATTAATAATAAGGTTCTGTGTCATTATTTGGGTGCTGGTTGTCCAAAGAAAGTTAGACAAGAAAGACTCAGTACACTACCACACTAGGTACTATGATGAAAAGTGATTTAAAGTGATACAAACTACTTGCAGATCAAGGATGGAAATAACACACTCTATGTAATTGTCCAAGTTCCTGCTTAAGATAATTTAATCATATTGTAAGAGACAAAGCCTGAGAGATTGGGTTCTGAATAACTGTAGTGAGCCTTAGTCCACAAGTACCTCTTCTCTACTGTAGTGTGAGCACAAAATATGTTTTCATGTCAAGCTATTGGTAGATGTTTGTTACTGCAGCACAACCCAGTTTAAACTAGTTAATATAAGACTTTCCTGTCTTAAATGTGAACTACTGAGATATTCTATTGTGAGTACATTGTATGAGTGATAACTCGTAGACTGACTCTTCCATAAAAATTCTTTTCCAAAATTTTTAAAAGTTTTCCTTTTTATTCATGGATTTAAAATATGCTTATGCTTCAGCCACTTTAATGTTGTCTAACTAGGAATTATTATCCCAAATTATTTTAAGGTTAACACAAACTATGTATCTATCTACACATACTTCTATCTCTATATTTAAAGAACCATAATTTTTCTGATTTTTTTCAATGATGTGGTCACTATGCTTTCAATCATTGACCTGTGCCAGTGGTTACTAGTTATACCCATTTTTGCACAATTACAAAAAGAACACAAGCAGCAACAATTTTGAAATGCATTACAATGCCAAGGTTTATACGCTCTCATTAAGCATTAATTGGTAGTTGATGGCTATTGCTATTTTTATCACCATTAGTTCATAGCAGTATAATTAGTAATGCTAAGTACAGGAACCACATTAATAGCTCTACTAATTGTAAATCTGGAGATAGAAACACAACATGACTGGTTAATTTCTAGGCAATATCTCATGATAATTAGCTAAAAGAATTTGTGTTGAACTAGAAAAGTAAATAATTTAAACTTTCCTACAGTTTTCTTGTGTGTGTGTGTTCTTTTCAATACCATTCTTTAATGTGTAGATTATGTTATACCATCTGATACTAACATGTTTTCGTTTACATTCCATATAGTGTTTGGTAAACAATGATTCATTTATCTCTTTCAAAAAATACAAAGTCACTTTAAAATAAATTCTGTCATTCTACTTCCAAACTTCTGAAAGAATATATCTGAAATTATGTACTGCTTTTTATTATATTTTAATTGGTTCTCAATGTTTTATGAACAACCCCCTGAACATCTTTTAGAAGCCCACTGTCATTCTTAATTTCTTTAGCAGCAATCTGGCCAATTTAAAAAATCTTTTTGACTAAAGTATCATAATAATACAATTAAGGATAGAATGCTCCTAAATGCAATAAATAAAAATAATGTGAACATTCTATATATTACCTTCATGTTTGATGTGCTAATTTCTTGTGCAGCTGTATTCTATGGCTGCTAATAGTCTATAGTAAAAATAAAAACATGGAATGATTGTTCCATTGTCTCATGCTTCTACTAAAGGACAGACTTTAAAGTATAATTTGCTAAATTTTGCTTTCTTTGGTTTACAGAGGAATTTTGGTGAGGTACATGTTAAGCAAATTAGGAACAATAAAACAAAAATGCAGTCATATATAAAACTGAGTTGTTTATAAAAAATCACAAAGTAGATTTAATTTTACGTCCACCCTTTTAATAGTTTTCATTTACTCTGTGGGGCTCTTTAGAGATAATATTGAAAATGTACCATTTCATGTAGGTATTTATGTTTGCTTTTGAGTTTTTAATGAACTAAGTTACATTTGAAAACACCAATTTTCCTCTCTTGACTTTAATTTCTTTATTCTTTTAACACCTAATAGTCATGAAATATGTTTTCCTACTTTATTGATAAGAAAATGGCCAGATTAATGATTTTAGCATATCAAAACTAAGAATGTCAATATATTTTATGACTAAACAGTTTGTCAAAATCAGTAAAAATGAGTTGAACTTGTTTGGAATGTTAATATAAATTTATATTGTTTTTGTCTGGTGATGCAACAGTTAAGAAAAAGAAAGCCACACGGTAGCAATCCTGAAAGAGTTTGTCTTCCGCCGGGCGGTGGTGGCACACGCCTTTAATCCCAGCACTCGGGAGGCAGAGCCAGGCGGATCTCTGTGAGTTCGAGGCCAGCCTGGACTACCAAGTGAGTCCCAGGAAAGGCGCAAAGCTACACAGAGAAACCCTGTCTCGAAAAACGGAAAAAAAAAAAAAAAAAAAAAAAAAAAAAAAAAAAAAAAAAGAGTTTGTCTTCCTTATTGGCATGCAAGGATCTTGTGAGTCTAGCTTTATCATTCTTCCATGAGCTTTTAATTCTTAACAAGATGCTTGTTAACCTGTCAAAAATGTGTAGTGCTATTATTTAGTTGTAATTAGTTAATGATTGCATCATCTCTTTTAGCAGGTGATGCCTTAGCTGATGGGAGTCTTCTATTATCTTTAAAAGTTACACATGTAAATTGTAGGAGACAAAAGCATATGATGATTATTTTTCATCAAATTAACCCACTAATCTATGGTGTGTTTAAAGAATTGGCATGAACAAGCTGTTTGTTATATTGTGGGCAATTTAATTCTAAGATGATAATATATGACTTAGTCCAACACTACTTTTCCAAAAATAGAATATGAAGGTGACTCTTGTTCAATCAAACAAGAAATGAGATTCAATTATTTTATCCTTTTTGTGATGGCTAACATTAGCAGAAAAAGTGCTACCGGTTTCTTTATTTTTATTAAGTATTCACTTCTAAAGTGAAAGGTAATAATTAACCACAATTAATTATCACTGACCCAAGAAATACTGGACCTTAAAATTATATAATACTTAGCATTGTGACAGCCATGAACAGTGTGAAGCAGATACATGTGGGGTTGCTGAATTCTGCCTAGGCTGAGAGGACTGTATCCTGTTCTAGACCTTTTTGTTACCTGCCAGCAGATGTCCCTATAAGGCAATAGTATCTTGCAGTTAGAGTAGCTGGTTATGAAAATCAGAAGTTGAACCACTCATCGTATTTCCAGAGATTAATGGGGCTAAACCCACCATGCACTTCACAAGGTTTCCAGAGGCTGATAAAATGCAATGTACCATAAGAGTAAATTTAGTTTACTTCTGAAAACTAAATAGAACAGCATTCATTTTCTTCTTCAAGTTTCCTATATTTATCAGCAATAAATCCATTCTCTAAAATAAAATAAAATTCTCAGTTGGGTGTGTGTTATCAGTTTTCTTTCTCATTTTTTTTTAGCTTCTTGAGAATTTCATACAATGCATTTTGATCATATTCACTCCTTCCCCCAACTCCTGCCAGATCCATATCTGTTTGTCTACACACCTAACTTTGTGTCCTCTCTCTGTCCCGTTTTCTTTTTTATTTATTCATCTTTCTATAGTATTAGAAATTAGAGTCAGGACATAAGTATGCTAAGTAAGCACTCTACCACTGAGCCAAATCCTGCCTGTCCCCCGACTGCTTACTTAAAAATTCATCACGTACAGTTTGTGTTGTCCATAAATTCTTGCATTTGTGGTCTTCAATGGAGTCCCACTAGGGGGAATGCACCTTTAAAGAAAAAAAACAAAATAAAACAAAACAAAAACTAACCGACCAAATAAAACTTTCCCTCTCCCGGAAGTTATCAACAGCCAATAGCCCCTTAGCCAGAGGTAGGACTTTGAGGCCTCCCTTTTCCTTCATGATGGAGCTATGTCTGGCCCGAGTCTGCGTAGTTCTTAAGCATACTGTCTCAATGGGTATGGATTATAAATTCGTAATGAAATTAATTAGTTTTGCTTGGTTTATGGGCTTTCTTGATATTTCACATTTACGTTTGGTGTGTTGCTCATCTTTCATTTTCTTTTTGTCCTTCCCTGCTTTCTTCCTTCTGTATCTCTGGAAGAAATGCAGGTGAAGACACAGAGATTTCTAGATAGTCAAGTTCCAGCTTATTCTGAGCACTGTGTTGTTCTAGCACGAAACCCGTATGTGTAATCACAGATGGTTTGTGTTTAACAGTCCGCCTTTGAAAATAAAGATTGTATTATTCCCCATCAAAGAACTATTCAGTACTGTTCATCTCACCTGCTTTAATGAATGCATAAGAACCAAAGTATGCTGCTCTTTAATTTATTTTAAGCAAATGCAAAGTGTTTCTACTTAAAATAATCTGTAGTCTCTTGGTAGGTTAAACAGGGCTTTGTTTCTTTTTAATTAAAATGGCAAAGCTTTCCACATTCTTATTTAATTTAATTCTCAGAATAACCTGGCAAGTCGGTAGTTTCCAGTTCTGCAAGGGAGAAGATGCAGGTACAGTGAGGTAGATAGTAGAGGATAAAGTCATATAGATAGTAATTAAGGGGCCGGGTTTACATCCTGGGATACTGACATCCAGGGACCAATCTCAGATCCATTCTGATGCTCCTCTCCTGTATCAAAACATATTAGATAAAGTTTTACAGCAGTGAAGTAGAGGTTGTTACACTGGCTACATTTAGACAACATTCAACTTTACAGTGGTAAACCAGTGATATGCACATCATTTAATTTAGAGTAGTATTCGATTTATATTTCAATAACAAATGTTCACAAATCATGATACCTCCCCCCCACCGTGTGTGTGTGTGTGTGTGTGTGTGTGTGTGTGTGTGATTTTTTCTTGCTTGCTTTTCTTTTTTAAAACAAAAGCTGTACATTCCATTTAAAGTGTCAGAGTTTAGTTAGGAATACATCATAGTGTTATAACAAAAATTTCCAATCCTAGCTTTCTATAAAACAACCTAAAGAAATGCCACTCCGAGCCAGGCGGTGGTGGTGCACGCCTTTAATCTCAGCACTGGGGAGGCAGAGACAGGCGGATCTTTGTGAGTTAGAGGCCAGTCTGGCCTACAGAGTGAGTTCCAGGAAAGGCACAAAGCTACACAGAGAAACCTTTTTGTCTCGAACTCCCCTCTGCCCCTGCCCCCCCAAAAGAAATGCCTCTACAGTATGAAACTGTTGTTTTCATTATAACATGTCCTCAGTGAAACTTACAGAATAACTAGAGGAAACAAGCCTATGTTAGCATTCCCCCAAACCTCCTGTCTGTTACTATGAGAAGACTGGTGATAAAAATACTTAGGGCTGTGAAGGTTCCATTCATCAGGCAAGCTTACAGCTGATAAATGCAACAATGTATTTGCCACCCTGGGAAATATTTTGACAAGGATCCTCAAACCCTAGTATAAACATTCCTCCAAACTTAAAATTCTTGCTTAGAGATGGTTGCACATATTTGGGGGAACCTATCTACCATATGTTTCACAAGACAGAAGAAAATGGGAATTTTCACTTCTCCTATTGTATGTATTATAGGAATTTTCATTAATAAATGAGTAAATTAAGTGTATCTTGTCACAGAGATAATCCCCTTGGTTGATGGGAAATATAGAATGAAATCTGAGACACCATCATAATTTAAAAAGTATGATCAATATTTTAATGGTCAAGGTATAAAGATGTGTTTTTTTTTCTAGATAATATGAAAGTTTACTTTATAGGGGTTAAAGTTTCCAGAAAGTGATGCCAGTAGAGGGGAGAAGGTTTTTTTTTTTTTTTTTCTTTATCCATGGCTAGAATCATGCTTGAAAACTGTAATAAAATATACATTAACAAGGAAAAGGGAGATAAATGCATTAATGTAAATTGTATACAATAGAGGAGCCCTCAAACTAAATATCAAAGGAGGGAAAAGATGTAAGTTTTGTGTTTTAAATTTTTTTGACATTATAATTACCACATTTCTCCCTTCCCTTTCCTTCCTCCAAACCCTCCTGTACACCTGTCTTTGCTCTCTTTTATTAATTTTGCTTAGGTTTTTGAAAAAAGGGGAGCATGATGTGTTTCCTTATGTAGTAACAGACAGAGAACTACTTGTAAAGGTCTCGTTGGATTGTTCTCAGTATTTCTGAGTGACATTCAGTAGGGCAGGACACTTGTCACATGAAGACCTTAACAAGAGAAATTTAGAGAATGCTCTCCCTAGTCCTGTTGGCCTACTCCAGAGAGGAGGATTAGAGAAAGATAAGAGTGTTTTCCTTGTCTCTAGGGTTTCCTCAGTTTCTAAAGTATCATATTTTTTTTTTTGGGGGGACATCTTCCCATATTATATCACCAGTATGTTTATGAATTATATGCATAAGAAAGTTAATACTTGAATTTGGCAAGAGAGAGTTGATTTAACAAATGATGCTGATAAATTACCATCTGTCTAGAAAAACAAAATGTCTCTGTCCTAAACAGTTTTTACAAAAGTAACATAAATGGAGCACAAAAGTCTTATAGGCATGTTGATAAAAATATTCACAATGTAGGAGAACCTTTTTAATCAAGGCAGATGATACAGAGGTGTATATAAGGTAGACTTATTTATTTATTTATTTATTTATTTATTTATTTAGGTTTTTTGAGACAGGGTTTCTCTGCGTAATTTTGTGCCTTTCCTGGAGCTCACTTGGTAGCCCAGGCTGGCCTCGAACTCACAGAGATCTGCCTGGCTCTGCCTCCCAAGTGCTGGGATTAAAGGCGTGCGCCACCACCGCCCGGCAGTAGACTTATTTTACTGAACTAAATCTTCTGCCAGGTATCTTTTGCCAGTTAGTAAATAACTAATATAATTTTGTTAGAAAAAAATAAAAATAAAAACCACATTTTGATGAACAAATTAATTTTATCCGTAATAATATAGGCATATATATAACATGCTTATAATATAAGAAAACAATTTTAATAGAGTTGAGAAATACCTAAGTCAATGTGACCCCAAAACTTGTTACTTGGCTTAAACTGCCTGCTATCAAGGACATAAACTCTAAAGTAACAATGGTATAGCATTTTATTGCCACCAACATGGTACTAATTAAAAGAGCTGTTGGTGCCAGGAGTGTAGAGATGAGAGCACCTTGGTGACCTATAGCTGACAACATGAGCAGTTTCACACTTCTTGGATAACAATATGAAATACATCTTAAATTTAAGACCGTGTATATTTCTTGTGATTACTGATAGTCTCTTTCATAGAAACAGAAAATTCTTTCATAGAGATAAAAACACAAGCAAAGAAAACTGCACCTCTCATATGGATTATTGTTACTACATCAGAAAATATGGTGCAAACAGTAAAAATGATGCATCAGAGGGTGTATTAGTTATCTTGGAGGATTTTGCCCCTGAAATATTAAGTGAGAAACGTAGGATAGAGAAATGCCAGTACCACATGATGCAGTATTTGTAAAAGAAGGACATACCATCCTGTGTTGGTAACTGAATAGTGGTAAACATATTCATGGTTCTTTATGTTCCATCTAACAATATGAACAAAGGAAATATAGATGATACCCACTAAATTGTTAACAAGAATGATTGTTCCCTACGGGGAAAAGAAAGAGGAGTACACCAAAAACTTGGTGCCTCAAAAGCCAACAATATATTCTGAAAGCTGGGGCTGTTGGATTGCAAGTTTAAGGCCAGCCTTGGTTATATAGCAAGAATGGGGGGGAAAAGATGAAATGAAATATTTCCGTGTATTAACTAATCATTCCTGATCCTTTTTGTGGTGGTATTTTATTTGTGCTGAAATGTGATATTTTATTTGTATGTTAATAAATAAAGTTTGCCTGGAGATCAGAGGTCATAGTTAGCCATAAACAGAAGTCAGGCGTGGTAGCACATGCCCTTAATCTGATCATGTGGCAGGCAGAGTCTCTGTGTGTTCAAGGACATAGCCAAGTGTGGTGACACACGCCTTTAATCCCAGTACCAACCATAGAGACCTGGAGGTCTGTATAGACAGGCAGTGATGAGGAAGTGATGTGGTTGGGCTTAGAGCCAATGAGAAGGCAGAACAGGAAGGTAATAAAGGTGCAGGTTAGACAGGAAGAGGCTCTCTTGGGAAGCTACAGTGAGGTGTTAAGCTAAGGTTAGTTGGCGGCTATTGCTCTAATCTCTACGGCTTGCACCTCTGTATTTGACTCTGTGTTTCTTGTTTAATAAGACCATTTAGAAATTTCTGTTTTCTAAATGAAACACCTTTTCATTAGAAGAAAGCTAAGAACTCAGATGATTTTTCTGCTTGCTTATTATATCTTCTTATGATAGCACACTCCATATATTGCTTGTGGGGAATGTGCTCTATTTTTCCATACTTTCTGTTTTTTTCTACTCTTACAGATATTTTCCCTTTTGTTGTTGTGTGATACAGGGTCTTAAATTCCCAGGCTTATTTTCAAAATTTGTAACAGGAGAGATACCTTGAGCACAAGCCCCTAAAGACACATTACAGACTAGAAATAACCTAGGTTCTGAATTCAGATGTACTGGGGATGAAAACTCATTTCAGTTATTACTTGAATGACTTTGGACACAGTGTTCAATATTTCTTGCCTTTAGCTTTTCACCTACAGAATTTAAAGAAACAAAACTACATTGGAGGGACTGTGTTAGAGATCTATTTAATTCAATTAATTTATTTAACTTTTTATCGATTCTTTGTGGATTTTACATCATGCACATCGATCCCACTCATCTCTCCCACCCTTCATGTTTGCCCTCTGCACTTGCAACCTCCTTCCCAAGATAAAATTTAAGAGAAAATAAAGAGAAAAGAAAAATCTCATCGTAGAGGCTGTAGCATGACACAGTGAGTCACACAGTATACCCTTTATTTAGTTCATATGTCTTACTTGCAAGCGTTCATTGCAATGAGTCATTGGTCTGGTTCGAGGCCTTTGGTTTCTGCTACACTATTGATACTGGGCCCTCACTGGGACTCTTCTTGGATATCCTGTTGTTCTGTGTCATGGAGATCTTGCAGCTTTAGATGAGGTGGACGTTGGTTGCAATGGGCCAACTCATAGACCTGGTTCTGTGTCTGGGTGGTTGGTGGGTTGGTCAGCCCTCCAGTGCTTCCTCATCCTCACCACCAGTGTGAGCTCTCCTGCACTGCCCTGCCTAGCTCACTCTATGCATTAAGCAGCAAGGGGTGGGGCCGGTTCTCCTGCTCTCATGCCCTCAGGGCAGGATCACCAACACTTTCACCACCAGGGCCAGTTCTACTGAGTTGCCCAGGTGAAGTAAGTGCAGGGGCCGCTCTGTTAAGTGCTGCAGGGTGAGAAGCAGGGCCAGGTAGAGACTTAGCTTTTTTTTTGTTTTGGGCTGGAGGGATAGCTCAGCCATTAAAGGCTAGGCTCACAACCAAAAATATAAGTGTTTTGTTTTTTTAAAGAGTGTGTGCAGACACCTTGTTTGGCACAAAGTGCAACAGACACATTGCTTCCCTATTCAGAATACTCAGCAGAAGTTAGAGTTAGAGTCACGCAGTGCTGAATTTAATGGACATTTTTGATGTGGAATGCACACTGAAGATTATGCACAATTAGTTGCCTTCATTCCCTGTAACACCGAGGTGCAATAAATAATCCTGGGGTTGTCTGCGTGGGATTCAGGTTTGCACAGTGGGATCTTGCCTTGCCTTGGCTGGCTTGCACAGCCTGTTTGCAATTGTTTTTATGTATTATACGAACAAAGCATGCTTTTAGATACAGTAAGTTGTCTTCCATATAAAGTCTTACGGTTTTCATTTCATGAAAAGTGGATGTAATTTTTTTTTGACCATTCAGCTAAGTTTTAGGCGATTTTTCCCTAATAGAATTTTCCTGTTATGTATTGGTTTCACTTGTAAGAAAATAGGTTTACTTATATACTAAATCCACCTAGGCAAATAGGAGATCTGGCTATGTAAGATAGCATTGAATGTAGTGGGTATTTTTATATAGAAAGTGCAATGCAACATAATTGTATACAATTCCCTTTTGAAAGAAAACATTTATATTGACTTAAACTCTAAAAGATGAAATTTGAGGACATTAAAAACATTATTCTGAAGTTTAACTTTTCTGAATTCTAGAAGCCTGGTAGGCTTTTTTCTTATGTAGCTCATTGGATTTTTAACTTATTCTAATATATCAATTTTTTACCATAATTTATTGACTAAACATCTTTCTGACACCCCATTTTCCACTTATAAAAAAATGGTGGCCTCTTGTGATTGCTTCCAATGAATTTTAATAGTAATCTCCTAGTCTTTTAAATCAGTTCATACAGAATACAGTCTTTCCTTTTTCCACTGCTGATTATAATTTCTCTCCTCTGTCACCAATCTCATTTAAAAAGAAAGGTACATCCATGTTTTCCTAATAACCTACATTGTCTTAAAATCTTAAACAACCCTGGTAAAATGATACTTACTGTACCAGAGAACTGGATGGTGTGAAATGAAAAAAACAGTATTTTGTATCAAAATTAACTCTGGTAACTCATGAAGTTGGTCTTTATTTCCTCTTGTCGTCTTACTAATGTTGATAAAAAACAAACACAAAACAAACCCCCTTCATCTGCTGTGGATAGCCCCATGTGCGTAGGGCAGAGTGATGAGCTGAGATTACTGCCAACTAAGCATTTACTACTATTTACTAGCATTTACAATTACTCAGCATTACAGCTTCGCGGAGCCCTGGATTACACGTGCTTGTTTCTGTCTATCAAGCTCCTGGGAGGCTTTTTGTTTCTTCTAAATCTCTTCCAGGTTTGATTTTTCAAAAATTGGGCTAAAACTCAACTTCCAAAATCCAAGTTCGTGATTGTTCTATTTTTGCATTTTCATAAGTTTCTTTATAGGGTATTTTCCATTTACAAAATGGATAAATTCTTGTCGTTTAAAAAATACAGCAAAGATGTTTTAAATGCAAACTATTACCCAATTTCTACCACCATTTTCATTAGATTACTTGTTTACAAAATGAGTAGAAAAAGATGATTGCGAGAGAGAGAGACAGAGAGAGAGACAGAGGCATTAGTTGATTGGTTATTTCACTTTCATAACAGCAGCATATTCTTTATATCTCTTTTCAGCTCATTTTTGCTTTGGGAGTGACCATGGCCCAATAACACAGACTTAGGTTACCTCAAATTCCACTTTCCAAGGTGGAAGCAGTTTCATGAAGTTTTATAGTTTTAAAGAGCAAAGAAATTCACAAATCAAGGCAAATGTAAAATTTCCAGCTGTTGAGTCTGAGCAATCCAAGATCAAGGAATTGACAGATTTGGATACATAAGGACGAACTTGCTGCATCTTCTCACTGCAGGAGGTTTGAGTAATGAGTCCTTCCAGGAGAGAAAGTGGAAGGACAGAAGAGGATAATGGATTTATCTGCTCAAGCCTTTAGAGAGAGTAATCTCTTTACGAGAAAGGAGCTTTCATAGCCTGCTTCAGCCCCAAAGGTTCTAACTCACAACGGTGTTTACGATAGTTTGGATGAGAATGACCCCCATAGGTTCATATATTGGAATGCTTGGTCTGTAGTTTGTAGAACTGTTTGGGGAGGATTAGGAGGTGTGGTCTTGTTGGAGGAGGTGTGCCACTGCCGTTGGCTTTAAGGTTTCAAAAGCCCATGCCACTCCCAGTTAGCTCTCTTTCTCCCTTTGCCCAGCTCTTCTGGGTCAGATTTATGCTCTCAGCTACTTCTTCAGCATTATGCTTGCCTGCCTGCTGTCATGTTCCATGCCATGATGGTCATGGACTCATGACCCTCTGAAACTGTAAGCAAGCCCCTAATTAAATGCTTTCTTTTATAAGTTGCCTTGGTCATGGTGTCTTTTCACAGTAATAGAATGGTAACTATGACAGTGTTATATTGAGGATTAGGTTTCAACATGAGTTTGGTAGGAAACAGATTCAAATGACTACAAAGTTTGTATAGGCACATCTTTTTCCTGCCTATCTTCCATGGTGATGTTTCAGAGGGTGATGTTTCTTGTGGTTTAGTATGCATCTGTGGATGAGGACACCGAACTGGGATGGACATGTGGCAGTAACTAAAGGTAAATATTTCCCTTGTTTTGAAGTGCTAAGGTTTTTTCTTGAGCCCTCATCATCACACTCTACCTTTTGTGATGCAAGTTCTTAATTAGCAATAAGTATAACATTGAATCTTTCAAGTTGATGTTGTGTTTTTGGAGACTGGTCTCAAATCAGTGAGACCAGTATTTCTGCATCAGCCTCCCTAGTGTCAATATTACAGTTACTTCTCATCCTGGGATTCCCGACAGATTTTCCTTTCCCATTTAAATTATTTGTTTCCATTGGGGCAAACTTGATCTTAATTTTTAATCAAGTTTTTTAATACTCTGAGGACCAGAAATTTTTGAAGTCATGTCAATTTTTAGAGTTAAGTGAACTCAAATGAACTATTCATGCTACTTAATGCCTATCTCCAAGTGTCTGTCTCAGTATATGATTGTACCTGTTCCTGCCTTTCAGAAAGCAGTATTATTATACTCTATAATATGGTTTCAAAAATACCTCAGTCTTTTATAACCTTCACTAGGAAATGAAGTGCTCATTCTTTTATCTCAAAGTATCAGTAAATAATTACTACATAAATGCTACTGCTAGCTAACGACATGTAATTAGTATTATATATGTGATATATTTTAATACTTACATAGTTTTTATACTGTGTATTTAACCTGATCACAGCTTTTTATAGTATACTAAAGCACTTATCCCTCTATCAACAATGTATTTATTATAAGTACAATTATATTTATTTAGGACATCAAGTTTATTTCCTTTAGAATTTTTCTCTAATTTAGCCATCCAACAGTTTTATACTAATATTTATAGATATTATTTTTTTGTGTTTTTTTTTTGAAATAGGATTTCTCTATATATCCCTGACTGTCCTGGAACTTTCTCTGTAGAACAGGCTGGCCTCAGTCTCATAGAGATCTACCTGCCTCTGCCTCCCAAGTGCTGGGATTAAAGAGGCATGTGCTGCCTCCACCTGGCTGATATTAACATTTTTAATGTTTTGTATGTGCAAGCAAAATCTTAGTTAATCTTACAGTATTTGTGTTAAAAGTATTCAATTTTATTTACTCTTACTGAAATGGAAGGGAAACTTTATGAACATGCTGTACTGATAAAATGTACAATTTATTAAATAATTTGAACACTATTATTATTACTATTATTACATTAAGTTATCATTTGATATAGCTTAGTTTTCATTTGTATGTATATTGGCAGTAGGAAGAGAGACAGAGATACAGAAAATACATACAATTTCTATTTTCTGCTCAAGTTCTTTTGCTACTTGAAATGTTTGTAATATATCTTTATGATTATTAACTTTAATTGAAAATTAAAGTTTAGAGTTTTTTCTTAGATATTGCTGCTATCTCATTTGTAACTTTTGCTAAATTACTAAAACTGATTTATTTTAGAGTTCTCAAATATTCATTTGACAAACATCTATTGAACACCTAATAAATGCTAATCATAGTGCAAATCACTAGGAATATAATGAAAAATAAAACATAGACTTTGGCTTCAAACTCTTCACAAATTAGTGACATCATTAGTGCCCAAAGTAATTTTACCCTTTTCTCTGTCATGTGATTTCTGGAGTACTTCTCAAGTTTAGAAATTTCAATACTATCTTTTTCTTCACCTTCTTGGACAATTGGGTTAAAATAGAAACAGCGGTGAATATGAAGTTCAAAGCTGGAAGTTTGTATTCTGCCTGAGCTTCCCCATAATCTCCCAGCTTTTGTAAAATAATGAAACTCTGAGTAATTTTCACTCTTAAAGCTGATTCGTTATTTATCTCATAGGCTGTATATAGGATTAAACTTTAAAAGCTGTCATCACAGTTACTTTTCTAGTGCTGTGCGAAGACATTATGACTGAGATAATACAAAATAAAGCGTTTAATTTGGGACTCACAGTTCCAGAGGGTTAGAGTCCACGGCCATCATGGCAGAGAGCACTGAAGGAGGCAAGCACAGGAACTGCAGCTGAGCTCTAACTCGACCACAAGTGTGAATGAAGCAGAGAGAGCTAACTGGTAGTGATGCCCTCTTTTGAAACCTCAAAGATGTCTCCCAGGGGTACAACTCCCCCACGAAGTCCGCACCTAATCCTTCCCAAACATTTCTACCAACTGGGGACTAAACATTCAAATATAAGAGCCGATGAAGGACATTCTCACTTCAAATTAAGTTTTTAAATAATCTTCAATTAATTTATATGCTAAAATATGTAGAAGAAAAATCACATTAGTTTACTTCTGCTGGCTGAATTATCACCATTTTTAATGATCATCAAGCTAATGACAAATGTGTCATACCCTTCTTTAGACTATTAACAGGCTGGGCTACATGTTACAATCACATGGCTAACATTAAAAGCCAGTGAATAGGTTGTATTTCAGACTAATTACATCAAGATCTCAAGGGGATGGACTCAGCTATCGGTACTTTATAAAACTTTCCAGGTGATTTCAATTAATTTGAGAACAAATATTTTGAACTACACTAATGGTTCATTGAAATGAACATTTGCAAGTAAAGCTGTTTGGGGAAAAGGGTCTATTGCATGACACACCACAGCTTCCAATGCCACTACAATGAATGAATATGCAACCAACGGAGAGGTGACAAAGACGGAGGAGTGGCGTGGGACATGCACAGAGGGCTGTGGGGGAGAGAGGAGCAGGCCATTGCCCGAGGGGTCAGCAAGATTTTTTCCTTTTTCTTCTTTTCTTTTCTAGTTTTTATTCTTTATTTTATTTTCAGGGAGGAGGTTACAGGGGTGGAAGGTGGATATGGAAGGTCTGGGAAATGAGTGGATTTGGGGTGCATGATGTGAAATTCCCAAATATTCAATGAAAATTATGTTAAAAATCATGTGAAATTTTAAGTTTTTTAGTCATAAACTTTTAATAACTAAGTTTAACCTAGTGACATTACTGTGCTTACTGATGCATTTGAGGATATTTCCATTTCTTGATATTGCTCTCTGGATTGCTTATTTTATTTACTGTTATTTAAGTTTGTTTTAGATCCTATAAGTTTTGTTCTACTCATTTTTCCCTCACAGTTTTAGGAGTTGTATTAGAATTCTTACTTATAAGAAGCCTAAACCAAATCTACTAGGAGCACAAAGGCACTAATGAAAAATATATTGAGATGCTTTTAAAAGCGTTGACAACTAAAATATGAAAGGAGGTAAGACAAAAGAAGGCTGGTGACCTAGACTATGGACTTAGAAATTGGAGGCTAAGCTAAGACTGTTCGCTGCAATACAGCTCAGCCTCATTCCCTCTCAGCCAGCACTGTTAGCAGAAGTGTTAGGACAGAGACCGGAAATCCAGACTTGCTCATTCATCCTCAATAGGTCAGTTATACAAACATAATTGCAAAAGCAGGTAGAAGGGATATATTCAATGTGACCACATTCATAAGAGAAATGAAGAAATTCAGTGGCCCCCAAGTCCATTATGCGGGCCCTGAAGATATAGAGGATAAATAGACAGCAACAGATAGTATAACTAGGAGGTATTAGTGGAGGTGTAGCCTCCCCATCATCATTTACTTAGCTTCATTCTCTCCTGAATGGTATTCTGGCAAGTTATTAAAATTGTGTGAAACACTTTTTCATTAGACAAAGCCTCCCTCTGGCTGGCACCAGACTCCTGTCCTTTTTCCATCTTCAGTATACAATTCCTAGGGAAATTCTAATGTCTTGGGATCCATTGTGTCAACAGTTTGAGAGCTGGGGAGAGGGACACAAGCATCTCTTTCAAATATGTTTATTCCTGATAGGACAGTTATATCCCCACCATTTCATTGCTACAGTTTACACCTTCACAATCAATAAACTCTGTTCAATTCTGAATATCTAATTTTCTTTATAAATACCTTATTTCTTATTCATTCTTTACTATCACTGGTTATGTGAGTTTGATTAAGTTTTTGAACTTTCCACATTTTGATTTCCACATCTAAAATATGAATAATTGTTTATGGATCTTAGGATGGTACACACAGTGAATGAAGTCTTACTTAGTTGCTTATGCCTGTAGATGAATTTCTAAATGGTCTTATTAAATAAAAAACACAGAGGCAAATATAGGAGTGAATGCCTTAGAGAGATCAGGGAAATAGGGAAATCTACCAACCAGCCAACCTTAACTCACCAAATCTGCAGTTTCCAAATGTGAGTTACTTCCTGTTTGTCTACCCACATCTATATGCCTTGTTGTTCTGCCATCTGTTTTGCTCTCTCTGTTCAGCTACATCACTTCCTCTTACTGCCCAGCTCTGCTGTGGGATGGTCTGTATGTCAAATTGCTCTGATTGGTCAATAAATAAAACACTGATTGGCCAGTGGCTAGGCAGAAAGTATAGGCGGGACTAACAGAGAGGAGAAAAGAAAGAACAAGAAGGCAGAAGGAGACACTGCCAGTCGCTGCCATGACAAGAACCATGTGAAGATGCCGGTAAGCCACAAGCCTTGTGGCAAGGCATAGATTTATGGAAATGGATTAATTTAAGCTATAAGAACAGTTAGCAAGAAGCCTGCCACGGCCATACAGTTTGTAAGCAATATAAGTCTCTGTGTTTACTTGGTTGGGTCTGAGCGGCTGTGGGACTGGAGGTTGAGAGAGATTTGTCCTGACTGTGGGCAAAGCAGGAAAACTCTAGTAACATAGCTCTGTCACTTTCTATCCGTGTGTATAGACTTCCAGACCACCATGGTTAACTAGCATTGGAATTAAGGCGCATGCCACCACATCTGGGTCTGTTTCCAGTGTGGCCTTGAACACACAGAGATCCTGCCTGCAAAGTGAGAGGATTAAGGGTATGTGCTATCATTGCCTGACTTCTTTGTTTACTTATAATGGCTGGCCTTTTCCCTCTGATCTCCAGGCAAGCTTTATTAAAACACTAAAATATCACCACATATGCCTATGACAAAATAAAAACATTTGAATGAGTCAACTTATTTTAGATACTTAGAAAATTGTTTGAAAGTTGTAGACACTCAAATTCCTGCTACAACTGTAAGTTTTTACACATGTATTATTTCCTTGAATAGCCTTCTTTACACATTTTCCTTTTCCCCCTCTCAGATTCAGTTTCTACTTAGAGTTATTTCTTTTTTATATTCTTAGTCTGTCTTCTCCAGTTCTTCCTTTTCCAGCAGTTCTTAGACTTGTGAAGTGTCTGAGTATGTACATCTTTATTTTATAGGTTTTAAATGATGACTTGGGAGTATAGCACTTTAGTTTCAGAGTTAATCATCCCTCATCACATTTAAAAATATGACACCAGTATTTTCCATTATCTAATGTTGATTAGTAAGTAGTATTGAAGCTACATCTGCAAAGTCTCACTAACATGACTTCCCAAACATGAATTGGACAAGGATGACACCGATGGCCATGCCAAAGTGGACAGGAAAAGCCGTGAGGCTTCGACATTACACAAAGAACTATAGGCAGCTGAGGAAAGCTAGAAGCAGGAGAGGCAATCTTCCCCAGGGAAGAGTGCACCAGTTGGTTGTCCAGAGCCAAAATGTCAACCATCCTGAAAACATACAAGTAACATTATATGGACCGAGCAGGTTATATTTAGGAATATATATGTATGTACATATGTATATATGCATGCAATGACAAGGAGTGAAAAAACAAGGCCATGAATTTGAAGTAGAGTGGGGAAGGGGAGATGGGAGGGTTGGCAAGGAGGAAAGGGAAGGGAGAAATGTTGTAACTATATTATAATCTCAAAAATAAGATTAAACGAAAAGAACAAACTCCAGTGTCTATTTTTTTTCCATGATAACTGATGTTTTGTCTCCTTCCCCTTGGTGTTCTAAGGTTTCACTATAATGCACCCCAGTGTAGATATTTTTAGCTTCTTGGCATTTGGAGAATTGATGTTTTGAATGTGTAAGAGTTCAAAACTGGAGTGAGATTTTGTTTTCTTTTTTTTTCTATTGTTCTTAAGTTGCTCTCTTAGGAGCAACAGATTTGACAAAGGTATATAGAGGAGAAAAATGTAGTTACAGTCATAAAGGTTTGTTTTCATTATTGCTGATTTCAAAAAAATGACACTTGAGAGTAAGTTGATAATTAATTAATTAATTAATTAATTAAAATGCATTTTCAGCATTTCAGGTTTTACGTGGAGGTCATTGATCAATTTGGAGTTGGTTTTTGTACAGAGTGATAGATGTAGGCCTGAATAGAGAGTTCTCAAAAGAAAAAAATTTGCTTGGAAATCTTTTTAAAAGTGTCTAACACCCTTAGCAATCAGGAAAATGAAATTGAAAGCTACTTTGAGATTTCATCTGCCCCCAGTGCTAAGATCAAGACAACCGACAACTAATCCTTGCAAAGAATTTGAGAAAAGGTGACCCCTAATTCACTGTTGGTGGGATTGTAAATTGGTGCAGCCACTCTGAAAATCAGTGTGGAGAAGTCTCAAAAAGCTAAAAATAAATCTCCTGTATGACCCAGCTATCGCCTTCCTTTGCAAATGCCCAAAGGACTTGTCAGGTTCTTGATCAGCCATGATAATTTCCACTGTGGCCACAATAGTTAGGAAATGGAAACAGCCTAAATGTCTATCAACTGGAGAATGTGGTTCACACACACAATGGAAGTCTCCTTTGCTGTAAAGAAAAATAAAAATTTTAGGTAAATGGATGGAACTAGAAAATACATCTAGTTAGGCAACTGATTCAGAAAGACAAATGCTGTGTGTTCTCATTTATTTGTGAATCCTAGCTCCAAATCTTTAGATGTGAGTATATAATCTGGAGTAACCACAGAAACTGGGAAAGCCAAAAGGAAGCATATCAGGAGTATTCTAGAGAGAGGGATTGTAGAACACAAGTGTTATCAAGGGGCAATGGGAAAAATAGATATGAGTACTGGGGGGGGAGGGTCATACAGAAGAAGTGGGGTGGAGGAGAGATCAATAACACCAGGGAGATCTGAAAATCCTTATGGAAACATTATTTTATGTTTACTTAAAACTGCACATAATGCATATATAATATATAAGTCACACACACACACACACACACACACACACACACAATGCAGCTATGCTACTTGTGCTGATAATTTTCCCCCAAAGAGCCATAAATTAGCTGGGAAAACCTCCCTTTGAATTGTTGGTTTGAGATTCCCCAAACAATTTAGGATGTTGATGTTATTTTTGATTTCCTCACAGAACTTGAAAGTGATACTCTATTGTTGAGGACACCACACATTTCAGACATAGGACTTGGAAGAATTGTACAGCAACTGACATGGAAACCTCCTCCCTGAGGACTAGATCTGAAAGTACCTGAAGGTGCTACACAAGCTGACAGAGGAGAAACTCAATTAATAGTCCTGCCGATTTGTAAATCATAAAAACCACAAGAATGACCATCCCAGCAAGACATCACAACGTTGCAATAGTGACACTCTTATCTTGGGGTAACCAACAGCTATCTAAGGTCCAGAAAATAGGGGGAATTCATGCCTAATACTGTAAATATAGACAAATACCCATGCCGGTGAGGTCATGAACCCTAGAGAAGTTACTACTGATACTTTTCTAAACCAGTGCAATTTCTAACTGTATTTAAAATATCCATCTTAATACTTGCCGATAATTGTAGCTCTCACCCTCCATCAAAGAAGCTTCTTTTTTCATCAGATAGAGACTATTACAGAAATTCACAACTGGTGAAAATATAAGATAAGTTACCATGTGGTGCCTAGTCCCAGCTGATACTCCTACAACACAAGCCCGAGACCCAAGGCTCAGGGAACATCAGAAAAGAAGGCACAGAGAGCTTAATAAGAGCCAGAGGACCTTGTGATGCAAGATGTGTCTTCACAGGTGATGTGTGCTGCAAGACAGTGTCCTCTACAGATGAAAGGGATTTGCAACCATGAAATCTAAAGTATATGGTTATCTAAACAAGACCTGCACAGTGACAACACTAGTTGACATTCCAAGGTGGATGGAGAAAAATCTCACAAGCTGCTACCTGTGATGAAGAGCTACACTTAATTCATGGCTGCTATGAGAGGGAGAATCAGTCTTCTCCAGGGATAGATTTTCCTGTCTCAAGTAGTCATCCTTAAACACACACACACACACACACACACACACACACACACACACACACACACACACACACTACAATAGGTCATGAATTTAAGAGAGAGTTTGGGGGAGCAAGAAGAGTTTGAAGGGGAGAGTGAGAAGTGGAAATGATATATTTATAGTACTTAAGAAATCCTCAAAAATCATTCAATTAAATATAAAAAGAAATAATTGATAGTTTTCTGTTTGTTGTGGACCTAAAAGATCTATAGATATATAGATCTATAAATCTGATGTTCTAAAAATAACTCTTTCACCTCCTTACAATTTAAAACTTAAATCCATTAATTGATATTGTTGGATCATTTTATATTCATTTAGGAAAGTTTGTCCTTAATACCAATTTAGATCAAGGCTAAAAAGAATGTAGCAGAGAAATTAATATCTCACCTAAATTATGAAAACTCCACATAGAGTTAAAATAGGATTCATCACTAAGAAATAAAAAATTGTTAGTGTTCTAATATGAAGATCAATCTAGAACTAGAACCTAATTCCTGTGTTTAAAGCAAATCAGGTGTTCTTAAAGAGGTTGTTTTGCTTTTTGTGGTAAACTAAGATGAGCTCTTATGTGTTGCTCAAAATTTTTTTTATATTTTCTGATGTTTGTGTTTCAGCCTTTTGGCTACCCAGGAAATGTTTCTAACAAAGTCATGGTTCATTTATGGATTTATTTGCGTTGATGTCTCTTAATGACCACTTTGCTGACAATCACTTCCAATTGATTTTGGTGTATTTAATGTTCTATGTATGTACAACTAGACACATGTACATCTGCATATCTAAGTAATATATCATGAAAAATTTACAAAGTTAAAAGTGTATAACATTTGTTGATGCAAAAACAAAGCAAAATAAAAACAAGCATAGTTTTCATCTTAAAGGGAATAAGAGGTAGTGTATTCTGGAGCATTTTGAGTGACCATAGCCTGGGAATACCAATTTAGGTAATCCCAAAATTTCGTGTTCCAATGTCGAATCAGTTTTATGGTTTTACAGAACATAGAAAGTAATAAATCAAGGCTAGTTTAAAATTCATTGGTGAGTATGTCAGAGAGGCACTTACAGCAAGATAGGAGAAGCTTTTATCTGATGACATCCTTAGCTTTTGATTTGATGAAGTGAGTCTGCTAAGTTAATAGATTCCAAAGGTTTTTTGTTTTTTTAAAATCTATTAGTCCCAGAATGTTACTTCTTTCACAGAGGTGGGCAAGGAATGGCTGTTCTTGGGGCCAATGCTAGCCCAAGAAAAGATAATTAGCCTTTGGACTTTCAACATTTCATTCTTTCCACATGGTGCATTTCTAATCAGTCTCTGCAGATATAGCTTCTCTCCAGACGTTGTCTTCCATGGGTTAATAAATGCAAAATAGCCAATAAGCGCTGCTAGCCAGCACAGTTGCTTCTCAGCACGAGGTGTGGCTGAAGGAGAAACAATAACAGACTACAGTCAGCCAGAGCCAGCATGAGCAATTGGTACAATGGGCCAGGAATGTGACCCCGCTTCCCCTTGGCCCTGGCTGGGCTCAACAGCTGGGTCCAAGCCCACTGAAGAAAACACAAGAAGGATCCATGAAGGCACCCTGGATGCCAGTGATAACTCATAGAGGTCATGGATTATGGAGGATTAGCAAGAAGACTCTTCCCTTCCATACAGCTGTACCTAACTTGGCTTTCTGAGAGAACAACTGATAGATAGCATGGAATCTTTTATGCTTCACTGGATCTTGATAACATTTTTCCTTAGTCTTCCTACCTACTGACTACTGAAACCAACTGGCACCTATTGAAAATGGACAATCCATGGATCTTTGGAGACCTTCCAACCTGCTGTAGAACAGGTTTATTACATGTATAGGGTAATGATGATCCCTTAGTGTCTTACAGACTTAAAAAGGCATCTAAAAATTGTCATCCAGATAATTGCTATTTAATACCTCAATATATATGTGTTTAGTTTGACAAAATAACTACCTTTCCTATTTTCCTATTGTGTGTATGAAATATACAGACATAATATCTTGTAATAACTAGCACTCTTCCCTAAATCTGTAAGAAATTAAAATTTTTAGCTGTCACTGCTACAGGCTTAATATACTAGCCAAAGAATCTAAATTTTGCTTTAGAATTAGCTTCTATATAGTCCTATGTAATGATGCTAATATTTGTTGCTCTTTTATATTTATTGAGCCTTTCTTAAGTTATTCAAGCCTTCTAAAGACTGGTATTGTTAGGTCTCAGTCAGTGAATATGTCCAGAAATGATAATCTTGGCTCAACCTAAGCTGGACTATAGAAGGCTTGCTAAAAGCCTTCCGTGAGCATTCCTCAGGAACCTGAAGAAACGGGTTTTCTGCCTGCCAAGAAGAGACAGATGGCTCTCCATTGACATACACTTTTTGTTGCATATCAAAACCCATGCTGACCTCCATGCTTTCTCAGTCCCTTTCATAAGTTCTTATTGTGTCTCAGAGTCCCCATGCTAGCCATCTGACCCTCCTAATTTCCCCTTTTCCTCCTCCACTATGTTAGCCCCCAGGCTGTTCCAGATCCCTGCTTCCTTTATGATGGCAAGGTTTCCTCCTCCTGAACCCCACAGTGATGAGTAAGATTCTGGATGATTGCTCTCTGGATGAGGTGAATGGTAGTGGGTACTATAAAATTTTGGTGTAGATCATCTATATGTAGGAAAATGTTTGGGGGCTTTGTTTTTCTAGTAATTTATTATGTTATTTATGGTTCCATTATTATGGTTACATTAGTGTTGTTCCTCAGGCACTGTCCAGTCCCCACTCCTAGGGTTTCTTATTGGACCGTGTGAAGTAGGCTAGGCTAGCTGCCCAGCAAGCCCTGGAGCTCCATCTGTTCCAGCCTCTCCATTGCTAGGAATGTAGGCATGAGCCATCATGCCTGACTTTTCAACTTACTTCCTTTTGATAATGTTGTACAAGACCATCCTCAGGGTTAAACAACCACTATCTTGGGGCATTCATCTGTGCTACACTGCAAAAGAGCATCTCCAGCTGGCTTGTTGACTGTTACATCCTCTTAGAGGAGGAGGAAGTGTCACCAGACCCTCACCTTAGCATTCACCACTCTCTACCACCTATTGTGTAGACGTTTGCCCTAACTGCAGGCTTCCTCAGGGAGGGGCCAGAGGATATAGCCCAGGGAAGCTAGGCAAAAGGGGACTCCATCTTTGCGGCTATGAGAAAGTCATTATCCCTGCTGGGTAGACCTTCCAGTCAGGCCTATGTGGGGTGATTACCCATGCTCCACTAAGTAACCCCTCATCTGTGTTCTGGAAGTAAGCCTAATAAACTCATTATTGGTGGAATTGTGATGTGGTTTGTCATTGGGCCCTTAGGAGGAGGGGTAGACATTGCTTATTTCTCCCCCAGGGAAGGAATTTTAGCAATACTTGGCATAGTTGGCAGGATCCTACACAACTGAGGACGAGTTTAGGAAGGGCACTGGCACTCCAAAAAGAGCAATCCTCGTGTGGGGAGCGAAGCAAACAAGTAAAGCAAAGTTTCATGAGGATAGGGTGTTTGCAGACATTGGGACATGATGATCTATGTGTTCCTTTAATGCTTCCCTCGAGGGAGTGGTAGGAACACAGTGACATATGTAACTGGGATGAGGCCACATGGGCAAGGGGCTGTCTTTGGAGGAAATCCTAGAATGGCAGTCTTATAGATGTTAAGGAGCGGCATGCCTTCCTGATGTGTTCATCAGGGTGTATGGCGATACTTTGAGAACAGCCAGAGGTCTGAAGCAGACATTACAAGCACTGGGAGTAGCACATCGGGGTGGAGGTATCACCGAGTTGCTGCAGAGGTGCCCTGGCCATTGCTCTAAGTAGTAAGACATCTATCTTCAAGACCGCAAGTGTGAAGGAAACACTGCAGTGATAAAGGAATACGAGGCCAGCGTCTTCAGTAGGGAAACCCCCAACTTGGCTTAGCAGGTGGACTGGATAAAAGGGAAGGAAAAATAGATGTGTTTGTTAGAATGCCACTTTTTATGGTTAGGGGCCCCAAAGGAGGAAGAGGTCCCGCTTAGACCAGCAGTGCAGTCTCACCTGGAACCCCCAAACCTGGAAGCCATGGAAGGTCCCCCTCAAATCTAACCTTTTATACTTAGAAAGGAAAAACCTATGAGTCAGCATGGAGATGGGAGTCTTAGCAGTGGCCAGGTGGGAGAGGCCATGGTAGTCAAAGAATATTTAACAATGGAATTGCTGGAAATGAGCAATGAAATAATATTGCACAATCTGGCTTGTGAGACTGTGGGGTATGGGGGGCAGATGGGAATCAGACAGTGCTTCCAAAAGAGAGACTGAGTAGTATAACCACACATCCTCCCTTGATACGCAAGCTGCATCTCTTGAGGCAGTACAAGAGGAATCAAACCCTGTAGGACAGGCTCGTAGGAGCCATTAGGAAGCACTTGCTTATCTCCAGTAGAGGTTCCCATAGTTGTCGGGGTCTGGAGGACAACAGAAGAGCTCTAGGCACTACTGAGGGAATGAGGTATGAGAAGAGCAGTCTTGGATGCCCAATTCACAGGATGCTCACCAGAAGCTTAAGGAAGAACTGGATTCAGCAACGATTCCAAGCACAGTATGCAGCTTCAGTAGCTTCGCTGAGACCTTGGTGGGGCAGGAAGTTCATGAAGTAGGAAAAGAGTTGGCTGACCTAGATGTCTTAGAGGTAGATGTAAAGAGTGTCTGTAGAGGGAGAGAACAAACTAGACAAGACACGAGAAAAACAAAATGGAAAAGGAAATCTACCTAGGGGACTTAAAGGCAAATGTGGAAAGATTTTGCGTTGAGTTTCTCATGAACAAACTGACAGGAAGCCAAATTCTGTGCTAATGAACTTCTGGAAGGCTTAGCTCAAACAGGAGTTCACAGGAGGCATGCATGATGAAACAATACAGGCATACTCATAACTTGTTTTGTTACTGGGACCCTTGGAGGAGGGGTAGCCATCATTTAGTTCTCCTCCAGGGCAGGAATTTTAGCAACATAATAATTAGGCAACTCACATACTTTTTGTAAAAATCAGACCTCAACACTCCACCCCACTTTGTACAACTAGTCTTGTCTGTTACTCTACCTCAGGTCTCTAGATCAGAAGATAAATAAAAAAATTAAATTATGGAAGATTTTTGTATTCTGTCATTTCAACATAGATATCACACGGAAAATCTTCCTACCCTGCTTACCACCTACCTCTACCTGGGTTAAATTTATCTCTTGATGCTCTTGAGTCTAAATGTTCTTAATATTTTTTTTCTCATTAAGCGCCTGGAAGGCAAAGGTTTGTGTTTCACTCATTTTCCTATCTATTTAATTTGATCCTGTATCTACGTTTTCTTTGTTTACAAGTGTATTTCTTTACATTCAGTTATGAGACAAGTAGTAGAAAATACCCCACTATCTGAGTTTTATAAGTGTTGGCAGTTATGTTCATCCCATGGTATATCCATGGCTATCCATGATATCCAATGATCTTTAAGTTTTAAGTGCTACAAATTGTTTGTTTATGAAGCTGGTTGCCATCTCTCCTTAGAGACAAACATGTTATAGAACTGGTTACTGTTTTGTCTGTCAAGACTTTTTTTTTTTCCTTTTTGTCTCTGGAAAGGAATCTGTTTTACAGTAAGTCATAATGAATCCTTAAGGAAGTACTGCACTTGAAAAATATTATTATTTTAAATTATGTGTATGAGTATGGTCTGTGTGGGGTTATGTGTATATAAATGCAGATGCCCTCAGAGGACAGAGGAGTAATTTGGAGCTCAAGTTACAGGCAGCTGTGAGCAACCATATGAGGGTGCTGATTATTGAACTCAGTACCTCTGGAAGATCACTATTTGCCATCTGTCTAGCCCCACCAGGGAAAATTTTATTCCAAGGAGTTTATATTGATCCTATAACCACTGAGATACTTCTATTGTCAATGAGTGATATTTTGCTTTATCTTTTTGGAAATATGTTTTAGAATTTCTTTGCACTATTAACCAACAAGATATACTTCATTGACAAATCAGTATGTGTTTATCACCCCAAACTACCAAAATAAGTGAGTTGTTCTAGGGTTTGTCTCCCTTCTTTGTTCCAACAGATTATGAATGATGGAGTATAAGAAGGCTACACAATTTTAGCCTGGATGGTAACAACACACACCTCTAATCCCAGCACTGCCAGAGGCAGATAGATTTCCATGGGTTTCAGGCCAGACTGATCTACATACAAGGACTAGGTCAGCCAGCACTTCATGGCTGATACCCTTTCTCCAAGTGAACAAAACAAACAACAGCAAGAACCTAGACAATCTGTAACATTTAGCAACAGTCTTTGAACCTACTTCTCACTGTTCTTAGAAGATACACTTCTGCTCTGCTAATACTCCTTAGAAAGACAGTGTATTGGAAAGGGAATAGGATTTAATTGGAGACACAAAAGAGTAAAAAATCTGGCATAGCCTATCAGTAGAATTGACTTAACTGATGTGATCCTTAGTTTCCCTATCTACCAGACGGAGACAATGGGAGCTTTGCTATGTGATAGCATTAAGGATAGAATGTATTTATATCCAAGTAGAGTATGAATCCAACAACCAATGCCTTTATTACTAGGCATAACAGGAACAGATGACCTATTGCCTAAATTCCTGTATTTTCTTTCTTTCTTTTGTTATTGTGTGAGTTTAGGTTTAGATTTGTAGGTGCTTCCTGTTTCATAGGGAGTCTTTGTGAGGATGAATGGTCAGCTAGAGAAAACAACCGTTGTATGACATGGATACTTCTGCTTTCCTCTGACTAACCGAGTTTATAATAGTTCAGATGGCAAGCAGTATATTCAGTTTCTACAAATGGTTGCATAATCAGTAGAAAAAATGATGAGGGTAAAAATATGCTCCTTAATACCTTGAACATTCATGTTCAGGCTACCAAATAAGAGAATCTGCTCATTTTATTCAGAATTGAACCCAGCAAAACCACACACACACACACACACACACACACACACACACACACACACACACACACACACACAAAACAATCCTAGATTTAACCTAGTTTTTTTAAATCATCTATCTATCTATCTATCTATCTATCTATCTATCTATCTATCTATCTATCTATCTATCTATCTATCTTTATTTAGAGTCTAGAGGTGAAACTTCTGATCTGTGGTTACTGTAATGTAACAGTGATGGGAAATGGCCTGGATACTGTTATAGGCCTCTCTGGTCCATGATGTGTTTGTCTCTTTGTGCAGATCCAATGCATCAAGCCTTAGAATTTCTAATCTCAAACAACCCCTCAAGTATTGTTTCCCACCTAATAACTTCAAATATGTAGGTGTCTTTTTCTACTTCAACAACAAAAACATTTTTTTTTCTGATTCTGAATGAGATTTAGTTAAATGCCTGTTTAAGAATTGATGAGTAATTTAGTGGATTTAGGAGAACATTCTGTGTTATTATGCGCAAATGCATACCATGCCTGGCTCCCTATGTCATTAACCTGGCAGTCATTTCATGCATGACTCCCCATCTTATTAAACTAGCAGTATGGAATATTTGATTTACTAAACTGATATGAACAACTTAGTATGTTAATATAGGATACAATTTTAAGCTTCTTTGGAATAACTATCTTTGAAGGAGATTCTCGAAAATGATAACAGTATTTTGACAGCTGTGCTCAGTTTTAAAAAGTATAATTTGGGAAGCTTCTTCTAACCGGAGGAAATGTGCCTGGATAATTCTATTATTGACCCATATAATAATTAAAAATGAAAACCACCGTTAAATAGAAGTTTTTAGAATTCTGTAGCAAGACTTCTTACAACACGAGTAAATAAATGCAGCAGAAGCATTTTCTTCTAGGCAGGATATGTGTAACAGTGTGTGGCTGCTCGATAGTCTTCCACCAGCTCCCCGGTTACCATGATGTTCTGAGGTCTTTATAGCTGGTCCCTCAACACTCTCTTCCCCAGCTTTGGTTGCCATGGCAGCACTCACTGTCCATTGAATTTACAGTGGAAAAATGATGAGGAAGTCGATGCATGTTTGTGAAGTTGGTGCAGTGCCAAATGTAGCAGGAATTATGAATTCAGGATGCTGGAGTCTTCTTTTAGTGTCCATTTCAGCTGGCACCTAATGTTGCTCACATAATCACAAACCACTCTGTCATAATTCAGACCAGCTGGATAAAATGAGACAAAAGGAAATTTGGCAGCAATGGAGGGGATGGTAATTTAAAAAGGCTTTTTAATTACGTTTTCTGTGTTTTTCAATCAACAATACTTTAAAGCCTTTAGTTTTTCTCTTAATAGGATTTCTGTACTGTTTTTGGCTTGGTTGTTAAGATATTACCATGAAGTTTCCCACCAAAACTTTCAAACACTAAACACACAAGAACAAATCTATAAATCCAAAAAGAATTGAAAGAAAGCATTTATAATAATCATCACTTCTGTTAGAAAATTTGCATTTAATTTACAGAGGTAAATTGCCTTTACTCTACACAAAAGGTGTAGTTTTGGTTTGAATAGTCAATGTTTACCAGATATATCCCTCAATAAATACTTCCAGATTTGTGATATTATGTTCATCATTTTTTCTCCTAATCATGACTATATATCAGAGTTCACAAAGCAGCAGGAAAAAAAATCCCCAAAAAACCAAAGAACAACAACAACAACAACAACAACAACAAAAACAAGTGTTAGTAGAGTGAGAAAACCAAGTAAATAATCCAGGAAACTTGCTCATGGAACCATAGATATATAAGAGAAACTCACTGGACCAAGAGGAGAGGAAGGAGGAGGAACACTAGGTAGAAATAAATCTTTTTCAAGAGAAAGGAGACCAAAGATGTGTTTGCTGGAAGCGTTTTCATGATTATTTTTCTAGGATAAACACTTAGCTGAAATAATCTGTTAATAATGTTAATGGTGAGATAGTTATAAATAGAGAGAAATTTGTAGTAAAAGGACCATTAATGTCTCACTGATTCTTAGTGAGAAAATTTCTTTTCCTTTTTTTTTTTTTGAGATAGTGTCTCTATACATAGTCCTGGTTATCCTGGAGCTCACGATGTAGAGCAGGATGGCCTTGAACTCAAAGATCCTCCAGCCTCTGCCTGCCCAGTGCTGGAATTAGAGATGTGTGCCACCATACCTGGCATGCATTTTTTTCTTTAAGAAAATTTATTCTTTGTAAATGTCACACAATGTATTTTGATCATATTTTTCACCTCTCCCAACTCTTTCCATATCTGTCCCCACTTCCCACCCAACTTCATGTTCTTTCTGTCTCTTAAAATATAAATAAAAAATAAAGCCCTGTACTTTGACTTGTGTTTGCCTGCTGTTCATGAGCACTATGCTTGCTCTAGACTATGGTTAATAAATCTGCTGTCACTCCATTGAAGAAAGCTGGTTTTTCCTCTGCTAAGGAATTCCCACTTGCTGATAGAATCCTGGCCAAGAGTGGCACTTGGTGCCCACTTCCCTTCTAGAAATTCACCCATTTATTTTAGTTTTTCCAGTTTGGTTAAGTAAAGATTAAAAAAAATATGCCCTTTATTATTATCTCTTAGTTTCTCAGTTTCTATTGCAGTGTCTTCTTTTTTCATTCTTTAATTTTATTAATTTGAATCCCTTCTTTCTTTCGTTTGGTTAATGTAGCTAGAGGTACCCGTTCTTGTTAATCTTCTCAAAGAACCAATGCTTTGTTTTATTGTTTATATTCCCACTTTTCACTTTTATTTCATTAATTTTATCTCTGATTTTGATGATTTCTTTTAACCTACTTTTGGGGTGTTGTTTGTTCTTGTTTTTCTAAGTTTTCAGGTATATCACGTTATTGATTTGAGATACTTCAAGTTTTTTATTAAATATTTTTCATATATTTCAATCATATTTTTTACCTTTCCACAACTCCTCCCAGATCTTCACTATTTTATTACCTACCCAACTTTATATTCTTTCTATTTCTTATAAGAGAAACAAAAATGAAAATTAAATAAACAAAAACAAACCAACAAACCAACCAACCACTGTCAAATTGTCTTCATGTCAGACCTTGGTCAACCTCTTAGGACTGCTTTTGTTGCCCATAGATTTTGATATAATATGTTTTCAGTTTCAGTCAGTTCTAGGCATTTTACATTTTCCTTCTTGATTTCCTCTTGACTCAATCATCATTCAGTAATGTGCTGCTTCATTTTGTTCTTTCTGTGGTTTCTATTGTGACTGATAGCCGGCCTTAAACCACTGTGGTCAGTGAGCATGCAGGACATTATTTCAATTTTCTGTACTTGTTGAGGTGTTCTTTGTGTTCTAACATGTGATCAGTTTTGGAGATGGTTCTATAGACTGCTGAAGAGAATGTGTATTCTTTAGTCTTCTGGTGGGATGTTCTTTAGATACATTAGGTCTATTTGGTTTATTGTGTCATTTAACACCACAGTTTCTCTTTTTTTTTTTTTTTTTTTTTTTTGGTTTTTCGAGACAGGGTTTCTCTGTGTAGCTTTGCGCCTTTCCTGGAACTCACTTGGTAGCCCAGGCTGGCCTCGAACTCACAAAGATCCGCCTGCCTCTGCCTCCCGAGTGCTGGGATTAAAGGCGTGCGCCACCACCGCCCGGCCCACAGTTTCTCTTTTAAGTTTTTATTTTCCCATATGACCTATCGATTGGTGAGAACAGGGTATTGTAATCACCTATTGCCACTGTATTTGGGTTAATCTATGGATTTTGATTTAATGATGTCTCTTTTATGAAACTGGGTAACCCTATGTTTAGGATTGTTATATGCTTTTGATGAAGTTTTTCTTTAGTGAGTATTAATTCCCTCCTTATTTCTTTTGGACTGATTTTGCTTTGATGTCTGACTTGTCAGATATAAAAATAGCGACACCCACTTGCTTCTTGGTTCCATTCACTTGGAACAGCCTTTTCTGTTCTTTTTGCCCCAAGGTGATGTCTGTCTTTGGTGGTGAGGTGTGTTGTTGGTTTTTTTTTTTTTTTTTAATACAACAGGAAGATGGATCCTGTTTTCTAACCCAATCTATTAGTGTGTATCTTTTTATTGGGGTGTTGGGACTACTAGTATTTAGAGTCACTATTGAAAGATATGCATTAGTTCCTGCCATTTTTTGTGTTTTCTCTTTTGAAAATCTTTTGAATATCTGTCCTGATACTGTTTAGAGTGTGTTTATTCTTCTCTTGAGATTGCTTTTTTTAGTATCCCCTGTAGAGATGGCTTAGTAACTATAAATTCCTTTTATTTGTTTTTAATCATAAAAAGTTTGTATTCTTTCACTGTTGTAATGCTCCACACTGTAATTTGCTTACCTTTTCTGTCATATTATTTTTTACTCTCTCAGAGGTAGTGGTTCTGCACTATCTTTGTTCGCGCATACAGAGATCAGCACAGAGTGTCAGCAGAAGTCCTGTGAGAAGGCAGACAGCAGATTCTAGTATGGGAGTCATTTGGGTTTCTCACAGGGGGCAAAGCATAGCCTCTGCTATCAAGAGTAAGATATGAGGGAGCTAGACATTAAATCTGATTTCTTTTCAACAGTGCAAAGTCCAGTGGCCTCAGTCTCTAGGTGGAGGCTGTCCTCTTTGTAGGAAGTAGGGGTATTGGAGGCAATAGACATAACAGCTGGCATTTCTTAGTGAGGATTTCTATTGAGGATTTTTAATTGGCTTTTTTTTTAAAAAAAAATTTCTGGCCATGTTTCAGATTGGGTTTTCTTAAACAATTAAAACTCTATTTCCATATCTTTGGTTGCTTCTTTATTTTATTCATGCATTTGTTTTCTTTAATTGGGTTGACCATGCTTACAGTCATTTGTTTGAATTCTTGGAGTCTTGTTCTAGGTCATTCTCAACAGAGGCTATTACAGTGGGATCTGTATTTTTTTTTTTTGAGGAGATGTGATATTTTAGTTTTTCATGTTTTTTTTCCCTTTGTTGAGATTTGTGAATCAGAAGATGCTTTATTGATTGAATTTTTCTTCCTTTCTCTCTTTCTTTCTGCCTTCCTTCCTTCTTTCTTTCCTTTCTGTCTTTTTTTTGATAAAGTCATATTTTTTTTTTCAGCTGTGTCTTTTCTATGTGTAGGAAGGGGGCAAATTCAAAACAGGGTTGGGACGTCAATTTCCCAAGTTCTTCTAATGGTCAGCCACAATGAGGTGCTTTCAGGAGCTTGGTAAAGGAGCTTGGAACAATTTCCCACTGGCAGCATGTACTAGGAATGGCTTGAGCCTTCATACCACATGTGGTGGTTATAGTCCTTGTGGGAACAGGCTGAGAACTGGTGAGTCTCACAGGGAAGGAGCGGTGCTGCAGGGAGGATCCAGACCCAGGGCAACTGGCGTGGGGGATTGGAAATGTGCTGAGGACTGAGGAGCTTGCCTGTTTTTCCTTGCTAGTTGGGTAGAAAGGTCCCTGGACTGGAGGGGTCTAGCATCTACTGAATCTCAAAGGGAGTTCAGGACCCCTAGAAAGCAACCGTGGGACAAATGGGAAAACGAGATGTTGGGGAGGAGATCTGTGACGGGGAGTACAGGTAAGTTATCTGTGTCTACAAGCCCCTGAGTAGTCTAGAAGTTCCATGTCGGGAGGGGCTTGAGATTTACTGAGTCCCAGAGGGAGGACAAGGTCCCTGGTAAGTAACCCCAGAGCAAACAGAAATAAGGGTGTTGAGGACCATGCAGGGCAGTACAAGTAGCTTACCTGTGCCTCTGCCACCTGCTGAGCCACGCACTTACTTTTCTAGGAAACAATTTATTTCATATTTTAACTAAGATTTCATTGTAAAGACCTTGTAAATAATAATAATAATAATAATAGTAATAATAATAATAACCCCACCCAGGTTATCCAGACTTAAAAGTCTGTCTTTCTCAATGACCTGTACGGATGGGATAGTCATTATGATCCATGGAGCTTCACACTGAATTTTACATGTTCTCTGTCAGTTATATTTTTATGTATTTATCCACCACAAGAAGTAAGTGGCAGATTTCCAACTAAAAAACCAAGGAAAACAAAACAAAAACCAATTAACTTTACATCCTCTTTCAGTACTCCGGTGTCCATTCCTTGCATTCCATTCTTCTTCATCACCTAATAGTTACCATTTTGTTTTTATTTCTACATGTGATGCTGTACCCATACACATATGTTTACATATGTGCACATGTGTATTATATGCCAGGGTCCACATATGAGATAGAACATGATTTTTTTCTTTTTGAGATTGTGTAGCCTGTGGGCTGGAGAGATGGCTCAGCGGCTAAAGGCTAGGCTCACAACCAAAACTATGAGAGATTATGTAGCCTAGTGTATTATACATTCAAATCCTTCTCTTTCCCTGCAAACTTTGTGATCTCACCTTTTCTTTGGATCCATGCTGGCTAGTTTTATGTCAACGTGACACAAACTAGAGTCATTTTGGAAAAAGGGAACATCACTTGAGAAAACGTTCCCACTCGATTGGCCTATGGCAAGCGTGTGGTGCCCTTTCTTGATTGATGATTGATGTGGAGGGACCCATCCCCCTGGGGTGGATAGTGCTACATATGGGCTGGTGGTCCTGGGCCTGGGTGTGGTGTGATCAAGCCATGAGGAGCAAGCTAGTAAGCAGCCTCTTCCATGGCTTCTGCTTCAGTTCCTGTTTCCAGGTTCCTGCTGTGACTAAACTCAGGACTGTTACCCGGAACTGTAAAGTGAAATAAACCTTTCCTTCCCGGGTTTCTTTAGTTATGGTGTTTTACCACAGCAATTGAAACCCAAAATAAGAGAAGAGGTGAATAGTTTCCATTTTATAAATGTACTAGATTTTCAGTACCTATTCATCTGCTGATGAAATTGTCAGGTGGTTCCATTTCTTGTTGTAGTGAATAAAGCAGCAATAAATATGAGGTGCAAATATCTCTGTGGTACGATAAGGAGTTCTCTACATTTATGCATAGGAACCAAATAGTTGAGTCATGTGGTAATCCTGTTTTTCATTTTTGAGGAAACTCCAGACTAATCTTCATATTGGCTGTATTAACTTCCACCCCCACCAGCAGTGAATAAGGGTTCCTCTTGCTCCACTCCCTCCCCAACATTTGTTGTCGGATTTTTTTTTTTTTTGATGGTAGCCATTCTGATTTTGGTAAGGCAGTGTCTCAAAGTAGTTATAATTTACATTTATCTGGTACATAGGGATATTAAATGATTTTTTAAAACAGTTTTTGGCCATTTGTGTTTCTTCTTTGAAAATTATTCAGTTCATTAATCCATTTGTTGATCAACAGTTTTATTTCCTTGGCACTTAATTTCTGTAATTATTTGTAAATCCTGGATATTAGCCCCCTATATGCTTTCTCACATTCTGTGGGATGTTTATTTGCCCTGCTTATAGTTTCTTTTGCTATGCAGAAACTTTTTATTTTCTAGTCCCATCTCTTGATACTCAGAGAAAAGCCCCTTGTGTTTGGTGTTGTATTCATATCTTGGAGAGCATCCCCTATAATTTCTTGTAGATGTTTCAGCATTTCAGGTTTTAAATTAAGGTTTCTGGTCTATTTCAAATTGATTTTTGTCCAAGAAAGATATGAATCTAATTTCATTCTTTTGCAGGTAGATATTCAGTTTTGTCAGCATTCTGTTGAATAGGTTATCTTTTTTTTTTTCAAATGTAGGTTTTTGCCTCCTTTGTCAAAAATTAAGTGAACGTGGCCTTTTCATTTTATGTCTGGATCTTATATTCTATTCCATTAGTCTACCTATTTTTATGACAATGCCAGGCTGTCTTATCACTATAGTATGTAGTATAATTTGAGGTTGGGTATTGTAATGCCTCCAGTAGTGTTTTCACTTTTTAGGGTTGCTTTGGCTATTTATGGTCTCTTGTGGTTCCATATGATTTTCTGAATTGTATTTCTAAATCTGTGCAGGGTATAACATGTTTGGTTCACAGTTATTTATTTTTGGAACTTGAAGCATTTCATTCCATGCTCTTTGGACTTTTACTGCTTCTGAAATAAGTCTGGGGAAATTCTGATATTTCTGCCTTTGCATGTGAGTTGAATTTTTTTTTTGTCATACTGTGTTTAGGGTTATTTCCCTACTGTACATTTCGACATCCTGACTACGATGATTCATGGAGAGTTTCTTTTCTGGTTGTATCTATTTGGAGTGTTTTATATTTCTTGTGTTTGGCTGACTACTTCTTTGAGCAAATTTGGGAAGTTTTCTGCTGCAAATTCACTAAACAATCTGTCTATTCAATTTTCTCTTATCTCTGCTCTTTCTTTTGCCCATGAATTCCCAGGTTTGGCCTTTCAAATACATCCCAAACTTCTTGAAATTATTCATGTTCTTCACCTTTTTCCCCTATAAATGTCTATTTGTATAATTGTCTCAACCTTGTCCTTCATTCATGAAATTTGTTCATCTGCACAGTCTTGTCTATTAATGATGGTATTTGTTGTGGTTTTTATTTGATTGACTATATCAGCAGTTCTCAACCTCTTTGGGGGTCAAATGACCCTTTCACAGGGGTCTCGTGTCAGATATCCTGCATATCATATATTTATCTTGATTCATAACAGTAGCAAAATTAGTTATGAAGTAGCAATGAAAATAACTTTATGGTTGGGGTGCACCACAACACAAAGAACTGTCTTAAAGGATCATAGCATTAGGAAGGTTGGAGAACCACTGGATATCCTTCCAATCTAGTGTTTATGTTGTGTTCTTTTTAAACTTTCAATCTTCTTGCTGAATTTTACCTCCCAATGTTGAACTTTTGGCTCCTGTTCTGTTATATTGCTGTGACAAAACACCATGACCAAAAGTAACTTGAGGGAATAAAGTGCTTATTTCAGCTTACATGTCTACAGCACAGTCCATGAGTGAGGAAAGTCAGGGCAGGAACTCAAAACTGGGAGGAGACCTTGGCAGGAGCTGATGTAGAGGCTGCAGAGGAGGCTGCCTACTGGCTTGTTCCTCATGGTACAGCATGTTTTCGTATACACCCCTGGACCACCTGCCCAGGGGTGGTGTCACCTACAGTGCTTGGGCCCTCCCATGTATATCATCAATCAAGAAAATGCCCTACAAGCTTGCCTACAGGATAATCTTATGGGGGACATTTTCTCAATTAAGATTTCTTCTTCCCAGATGACCCTACTTTTATGTCAAGTTGACATAAAAACTAGCCAGCACATCTCCAGTTTACAGTTTCATTCACTATTGACTGTCTTTTCAAGATGTTAGACAGCTCTCCTTAATTCATGCATTTGTTTGTTTTAGTCTCTCTGTTACCATCAATTCTTTTAAGAAGTAAGCCTCTGTATCCGTTCTCAGACGTTTCAGCTTGCTCTTCGGCTTTGGGTTCCCTTCTATGGAGGTGGTCAGCTGGGGATGGGTCTTAGGTGGTGGTGTGTGAAACTCATCGTGTTTCTTTGTTGTGCTTTGTGCACTGGTTGGAGCGGACTTCGCTTTCAGCTTTTGGCTCCCCTTCTTCCTAGTCTACTTGGGTGTTCTGTTTTCTGTGATTCTTCCTAGAAGAATATCTGCCTGAAGTTCTGCTACGAGGAGTTCTGAAACTTGCTGCTGATTGTCAGAGGGAATCACTGAGGTGATCTTGGGTTGGTGATGTGCAAATAGAACCTTGGATGGGTCTTCCCACTCAGCACCAGGGGAACTATAAAGTCAAAATTGGTCACGCCTGGGAATCTGAGGCTTTAGGGGGCAGAATACCAAACTGCAGACTTACTGAAGTCTGTACTGTCCTCAGTTGTGACTACATCCTCTTTGTCATTCGATAATATATTTTCATCCTGAGGCGGTATCCTGGATTACAAGTATAATTAATACTGGATCCAACCCGAATGTCTGTGTGTACATGTACCATGCCATTCTGAGGATCTTTAGGAGTTTCACATGATTTACCTAAAATAGATGGCACCAAGGACAGCAGCAGGACCGCCAGCTGGACTCTGCCTCGGCAGAAAGCTACAAGGCGTCCCACAGTGCCCAGATGCTCTGAGGTCCCAGAAACCTTCATTTTCTTCACACGGGTCTCAAGCGCTGTAGAACCGCAAAGCAGAGAAGGCAACCCAGCCCAGGGTGTGGGACACCTGACGGCCCTCTCTCGTAGCTTTCTCTACAGTGGGTCGACCCCGAACAGCTGTAGAGATTCTGAGCTTCTCGCCTCAGTGGACGATTGGAGGGCATAGCGGCCTTGGAAGGCTCGGCCACAGAACCTTCTGCCTCCTCACTGCCTCAGAGAGGACAACTGCGGATCATCCCACTGGAGATGAGCAGCTCTCAAAAAAGGCACAAACAACAGAAGAATGGATACAGTTTCATGTTAAAAGAATGTTAAAAGGAAAATAAGGAAACTAGACGCCTCAGCATGAATCGGTCCAGACCTAGATCAAGTGGTAGTGGAGAAGAAATCTCATTTCAAGAAAATGAGAGAAGATGGCAGCAAGAGCGTCTCCACAGAGAAGAAGCCTATTACCAGTTTATTAATGAGCTCAGTGATGAAGATTTTATTGGCTAATGAGAGACCATAACCTTTTAGGCACCCCTGGAGACATAACATCAGAGGAGCTACAGCAGTGCTTAGATAGAGCAAAGGAGCAGCTGGCATCCCAGCCTGGCTCGAGGAGTGGGTCAAGTGATGGAGACTCAGAAAACCTTAGAGAACATTCAGATGAGGATTCTCTGCTACGATGGCTGAACACTTTTCGGCGCACTGGAAATGTGACTCGAAGTGAACAGAATGGGAACCAAAGTTGGAGAGCTGTGAGCCGAACAAACCCAAACAGTGGAGAGTTTGGGTTCAGCCTGGAAATCCACATAAATCCTGACAACAGAGGCTCTGGAGCTCATGGAGAGGATTATACAGACATTCCTGTGTCAGGTTGTTAGCAGAGATCCTAGGCAGCAAAGATCATGTAGTCCTGTGGCTATGCTAACGAGAAGCCAACCCTCCAGGAGTTCCAGTGGCGGTGACTCCAGTGTCCTAGGGGTTAGGCATGGTGCAAGGGGGCAGGGTTCAGTGCAAGGATTGTTCTCAGCACGGGGAAGGTTAAGAAATGGAACTGGAGGAACACTTGGTGTTCCTAGAGTTAGTGGCCGTCGCCCTAATGTCCTCAGCATTCACACAGACCAGTCAGATGGGAGTAATCTCAGGCAAAGGGAATGGCAGTGGTTTGGAGCAGCACATATTTGGGAAAACCGGGCTAGAAGTAATGTTACAGTGAGAAACACAAACCAAAGATTAGAGCCAATAAGATTACGTCCTGCTTTCAGTAGTCAAAGCCGGTCCCCAATTCGGACACAGAATGGTACTGTATATTCTAATTCCCAATGGCAGAGTAGACCACTGCAGCAAACTGGTAGGAACAGACCTGGTAGGCATAGAGGTGTAACTCAAGTCTTTCTGGAACAAGATAGAGCATGCAGAGGTACCGTTTATACACCGCTGTCCAACTCAAGACTTGTGTCAAGAATAACAGTAGAAGAAGGAGAAACCACCAGGTCCTCAGCTGCCACACAGCGCCATTCAGCAATCACACTAGACCTGCAAGTCAGGAGGATTCATCCTGGAGGTCTATACAGACAGGCCGTGAGCAGGCGGTCATGTGGTTGGGTTTACAACCAATGAGAACGCAGAACAGAAACCCAATAAAAAGACAGACACACAGGAAGTAGTTCTGGTTAGGAGAGGTAGGACCACCGTAGGAGGAAGGGTAAGGTTTTAGCTCTTAGCTCTGACCTCTTGGCTTTCTTCTTTGCATTGGTTCTGTGTTTCTTATTTAATAAGACAGTTGGTTACATCTACATCATCCTCCATAAATCTTTACATTTTGGGTAGTCTTTCCTCTTACTGATTACTAATTGTATTTTATTGTGTGATCATATAGACTCTAAGAAATTATTTCCTTCTTATATTTCAGTTTCATCTTCTTGTATTTATAAGACTTGTCTTGTGTTAAAGCATTGGGTCTATTTTAGAGAAATTTTTATTGGCTATTAATGGTTCTTTGTTGATTTTTTTTCCAGGATGTGCTGGTCACTGGTGAGTACTTCCAGTTTACTCTCCACTCCCCATTGATTCACTGCACATTTCCCTCTTTGTTAAAAGTATATTTTATTGTTGTTTTATGATGTAATACATAGCTATATAAATATAAATAGGTTCTGTTATGTTAGCATAGTATATTTACCATATCATAAGTGGCATATTTCAGGTAACTTAATCTTCCCACTTCTCTTTCTTCTGTGTTTATTGCAATTAAAGCCTTCATATATTCCATCTTTGAAAATTTGTGTACTTTGTATAGGTTATGCATGTGATGGATAGGTGATATGGCAGTGGGATGCATTTGTGAAGGCCAGTGTTTGGTGTTGAGTATTTCTCCTTCTCCACCTCTACCTTATGATTTGAGACAAAGTGTCTCACTGAGCCTGAAACTCACCAGTTGGCTAGGAGCCTCCTTGCTCTGCCTTTTATTATTGAGAATACAGCCACATTTCCCCATGTCTGGCTTCTTTTCTAACATTGGTGCTAGGGAGTTGAACTCAGGTCCTCATGCTTGTGAAACAACCATTTTACCCACTGAGCCATAGTTCCAGCACTTAATTTTTATTCTTTTTTTTTTTTTTTTTGGTTTTTCGAGACAGGGTTTCTCTGTGTAGCTTTGTGCCTTTTCTGGAACTCTCTTTGGAGACCAGGCTGGCCTTGAACTCACAGAGATCCACCTGCCTCTGCCTGCCAAGTGCTGGGATTAAAGGCGTGTGCCACCACTGCCTGGCATTTTTTACTCTTTTTAAGCTTAAGTTTTTGGTATACTTAATGTAGTACCCCACAATATAAATATGCCATTGTATATTTGCTTCCCATTTAATCATAATAACACACACACACACACACACACACACACGAGTATACACAACTATAGAATTGCTCAATCCTGTGAAGGAACATTTAATGTCATCATATATTTGTAAATTATTTTCTAGAGCCCTCATGTTTTAAATATTCATGAAATTAGTTCCCCAAATCTACATCAGTACTTTGAATCTGACGGGTATAGTTCACCATTTTTGAGGATCTTTCTGAAATTGTTGGCATTGCGGGGTTTTATCCTGGGATGATTTAGTCACATTATTTAGCTATTTTATCTACATTTCAAATTATTTCCTTATTCATTTATTTAATTTTTTCTAATGGTAACCAACTAGAAATATTATCTTTTAACTTGACTTCTCACTCTGTTTATGTTGTCTATTGTCAACATATAATATTTCTCCTTTAAAATTGTATTTTGGCGCTGGGCATTCAGACCTCTGGGGGACCAGAGGGCACCAGACAACCAGCCTATTGGTTTCTTGTCTTCTTCTTTTTTTCTCAATAAAATTCTTGGGTGTTTTTTTGACAGTCTTGGAACTTGCTGTGTAGACCATGTTGGCCTTGAACTCATATCTACCTGCTTTCCCTATGGAGTGTTGGATTAATGCCATGTACCACCACACCTGGTGTTTCTGGTTTCTTCAGGACCAGAGAGGTCTAAATATTCAGGCCTCCAGCTCTTACAGGACCAAGCAATCAGGCCTATGGCTTCTTGGGAAATTCAGAGCATCCTATGACCAGAACTCCAGCACACTGTCCTCAGAGGTCAGCAAAAGGCCTAAGCTTCTGTTCCAATGTGCCCAGCATCTTCAGAAAAAAATGGTGCTTTGGTTTCAGGGGTCTCTAAAGTCAGTGTGGGTGAGGCTCTAGGGGTCACTACAGTATACAGAGTCTATACTGATATGGCTCCGGAGGTTGCTCTGGAACTGTAGCTCTCATCACAGTTCTCATATTGTAGACAGGCCTCAGTAGGGTGGATATTTGGTATCCTGCACCCAGAAGGTTCATAGAATCCAAGATGTGACTGAGGGTTTGACTCTGTTTGCTTTGGTGCTAACATTTTATCCATTCGACACTTTACCAAGACAGAATCACCTTAACCACTAAATTTGACAATCAGTACCAAGTTTCACCAGCCCACATAGCTGAATTTTATACAGATATCCATTTAAGAAGAGTGAAAGATAACAAAATATCCCAGTAGGTTCAGAAGAAGTCAAAACTGAAAGATAACCCCACTCTAACAGATCTGTAAAACATAGCTAAGAAACACACACACACACACACACACACACACACACACACACACACACACACACACACCATAAAAAGAAACTAAATCTTTAAAAGAAAAATGTTAGGAAGTTTCTAAGAATTCAACCCCATTAGTATATAATATGTGTATTATCTGTACTGCTTTTTCATCAATTTTTTTTAACATTTGAGAAAGCCAGAGAAAGAATAGCAGCTTTTATATATGATGCTTTTAGATTCTCTTCTCTATAAAACAAAGGGATTTTAAAATGACACATTGTTCAGAACTCAACTTATCAGATATCTGGTAGACAAAAATAGTAAGAAGAATGATTTTTCACAGTTATGAAATCATTTTGGACTAACAAAGGAAAAACTAGGTTTCATGATGACTGTTCTTTTGTCTTCAATGAAGTACACAGTGCCATCTGTCTTTGTTTTTTGTGCCCATGGTTAGACGCTGTCCTCCTGTCCAGAATAGGTAATTTGTGAGTCATAGCTGTGTTTCTGTGGAGTTTAGCATTTACTTAGTAATTAGCCCTTTTTTTTCTTTGTGATCTGACCTCAGGATAAAAACTGTTTTCAAATATGCACCATTTAAAAGTCTCTATTGTGGCTGTATTGTAGGATGGTACAGCTTCCAATACCCGAAGGCATAGGTTTCATTTCCCCAATTCATCTCAGCTCTCCATTTCTAGCATCATGTATAGTTATTGTTAAGATAAGCCACTCGTGACTCTCTGACCCTAAGGCTCTTGGGATCAATTTCAAATTCTCATAATTGACCCAAAGATTGTGATGAAAGCAGGTTCCATCTCATGTACAGAGAGGGCTCACTCCAAAGCCAGAGTCCTGGATGAGATCCTGGAACAGAGACCTATGAGAACTACAAAATGCTAAAATGACATCTTGTGTTCAGAAGTATCCAAGTCACATCATCTGATACTGATTTAAAAAAATGAGAATATATATTTTAAGGAATAGAATTTTTGTACCCTATAATTTAATGATGTGTTAGAGATTTTCTTAGAACAAAGAAAGAGTACACTTATTCATTGGAAAGATGAAAAAGTATTTACTGATTTTATCTGGAAAGCTGACTATGGTGGTACACTTCTGCAATCTCAGTACATGGAAAAGGGAGAGCTCCTTTGTTCAAGCTATGCTCATTGTGACACACAGTTCACTTTCTGTTGCCTGCAGATCAGGATGTAGAACTCTCAGCTCCTTCTCCAGCACTATGTCTGCCTGCAAGCTGCCTTGCTTCCAGCCATGATGATAATGGACTAAACTTCTGAAACTGTAAGCCAGCCCCAATGAAATGTTTTCCTTTATAAGAGTTTCTGTGGTCATGGTGTCTCATCACAGCAACAGAAACCCAAACTAAGATGGAAGTTGGTACTGGGGTATTGCTGTGATAGGCCAGACCATGTTTTTGTTTGGAGGAATGTGGACTGTGGAACTGTGGATTAGAAAATCAATTGAATGTTTTAAGTGGGGCTTAATGGGCCATCCTAGTAGGAACATGAAAGACAGTGGTGCTGAGGGTGATTTGAATTGTGGGGACCAGACTCAAGAGGTTTTAGAGCAGAAAAATTTTAATATGTTGCCTAGAGATATTCTTGTGATATTTTGGGAAAGAATGTGGCTGCTTTTTGCCTTTATGTGAAGAGTCTGCCTGAGGCTAAAGTGAAGAGATTTGGATTAATTCCATTGGCAAAGGAAATCTCAAAACGTCCCAGTATAGACTCTGTTGTTTGTTACTAATGTTCACTCTTTTTTTATTTTATTTTATTTTTTAAGTTACACTCATGATATTCATTACTTACACTCATGATATTAATCACATTTGTGGTATTCATAGATTACATTCGCAGTATTCATTCAATTATATATATATGTATGTATATATATATATATACATACATACATATATATATTTTATTTTAAATGTCAAATGTCATTTCTTAAAGGGGGTAGGAGGTTAAATACAGGCTTACAGCACAATGGGAGGACCCCAGAGGGCAGAAGTTTGCTACTGATGTTTTACAATATTGCATCTAAGCTGTTAACGCCCATTATTCAGGATACACAGACAAGGAACTTCCCTTAAGCGTTCAGGAGGGTGTAACCTGGCAGGGAATTAGCATTGGGAGGATATCAAGGCCAAGGTCTGCAAGCAAGGCAACAGTTACCCAAAACAGGGGCCAGGACCCTGCAGGTCCCCCTTTTATTAAAAAATGAGCTTCTGACTTGGGTTGCGTGGGACGTCAGCAGGTCACCTTACCTGTCATGGAGACGCCTGCCCAGGCCACACAGGTGCTCTGTCTTAGGTTGGTCAGTGCCCCCCAGGCACTAGTGTTCACTCTTAGGAAGATGTATAATGAAAAGGAGCAAGCCAAGCAAGTAAAAATACAAAATATACAGATTGAGAACAAAAGGGGCCCAAGAAGTGGAACGGGACTGTTAAAGGAGATGAATAGATTAAGCAATGGAATAAAGGGACTGGTGACCTCAGGGCAAGATACCACCCAGCCAAACTTCCAATTTGTGAAAAGGAACTAAAGGAAAGCTCATAGCTGGGTGTGGTGGTGCATGCTTTTATACTCCCAGCACTCCAGAGGCAGAGGCAGAGGCAGAGGCAGGAGGATCTCTGAGTTCAAAGCCAGCCTGCTCTGTAGAGCAAGTCCAAGGGCAGGCAAGCTTAGGCAGTGAAGGAAACTGTTGAAATCAGAAAGATGTAACTGAACAAGACCATGTTCCAGCCACAACAAGCAGCAGAACTTGGAAGCTTTGGCCACATGGTTCTGGCTTTAGAATCAAGGATAGAAGAAAGGGGTATGGAAGCTTTCTCTGTGACTAAGGAAAGCCCTGAGGCCAGGCATGTGGCATGGGTGTCCCTACATGGAGGTCTAGAGAGGCCATTGTGTATAGCTGTGAAGGCAAATCCTGGATTGCCTTGGACACCCCAAGATGTTGGAGATGCCATAACTGTGGGATACCTGCTGAGGAAAGCAGCTAACAGGAAGTGGAACCAGCCCAAGAGGAAGAAGTGTTGCAGTCAATGAAAGGAGTAGGAGATGTGAAGAGCATTTTTGCCCAGCTGGTTTTCCATCTTGCTTTGGTCCTCACTATCCTCCTATTCCTCCATTTTGGAGTGGTAATGTATATCCTGTGCCATTATATGAAGTATGTTATCTGTTTTTTAATTTTGATTTTATAGGGGATTACAGTTAAAAGATTGCACAGATATCAGAAGAGACCTTGAACTTTGGACATTGTTGAGACTGTGATAGACTATGGGGACTTTTGAAGTTGGACTAAATGCATTATATTATGGTTACAGGCCTATGGGGGCCAGGGAGTGGGATGTGGTGGTTTAAATAGATATAGCACCCATAAACTTATGTGGCTGAATGTTTGGCCTATAGAGAGTGGCACTATTAGGAGATGTGACCTTGTTGGAATAGGTGTGGCCTTGTTGAAGGAGGTGTGTCACTGTGAGGATGGGTTTTGAGGTCTCATATGCTGAAGCTATACCCAATGTGCGGGACAGTTCACTTCCTGTTGCCTGCAGATCAAGATGTAGAACTCTCAACTCTTTCTCCAGCACTATGTCTGCCTGCATGCTGCCTTGCTTTCTGCCATGATGATAATGGACTAAACCTCTGAAACTGTAAGCCAGCCCCAATAAAATGTTTTCCTTTATAAGACTTTCTGTGGTCATGATATCTCTTCACAGCAATAGAAACCCTAACTAAATCACCTGTCAACTTGAATTTAATTCCTAGAGTCCAGATGGTGGAAGGAGAGAAATTACTTGCATGAATTGCCCTCTGACTTTAGTGTATGCAATGTGAATATATATATGTGTGTGTGTATGTATAGATATATGTGTATATATATGTATATATATAGCTATACACATACAATAAGAAAACAAACAAATAAATGGAATTAAAGCTTAAATTTAAAAATATATAGCATTGTGTTGTTTGCCTTAGTCTTTTTCTAGTCATTCATTTCTATATATGGGAGGTTAATTGACAATGAAATGATAAAACTTGCGAGTGCTACAAACAAGTTCTATGTGGTTGGGGGTGAGTCTTCTGATATTAGGATAGTCTAAGATTAAATTTGGGGCCTATAATCTCAAGGAACAGATATATCAAGGTGTATTTATTGCACAAATCCTAAATGGTCTTATAATAAAAACCCAGAGCCAGATATCAGGGTGAAAGCTGAAAGATCAGAGAAGCAGAACAAGTCACAGCCACCACCTTTTACCTCACCAACTACTCAGCCTGAAAGAGGGGGAGTTCCTTTATCCTCCCGCCTTATATTCCTTTCTCTGTCAAGCCATGTCACTTCCTGTCTCAACCTTCTTAGTTCTGAGATTAAAAGTGTGTGATCCCAAGTGCTGGAATTAAAGGTATGTGCCATCACTGCTTGGCTCTGTTTCTCTTTTAGACTGGATTAATCTCATGTAGCACAGTGTGGCCTTGAACTCACAGAAATCCAGATGGATCTCTGTCTCTGCCTCCAGAGTGCTAGGACTAAAGGTGTGTGCTACCACTGCCTGTTTCTATGGCTAACTCTGTGGCTAGCTCTGTCCTCTGATCTTCAGGCCAGCTTTATTTCCTAGATTACAAACAATGTATCACCACATGTGCTGGGTGATGATCATAAATAAGCTTCCCTCTTGGGTTCAGACTGTCCTGACTTCTATCTTTTGGGAATTGTTGGTGAGTCATGCTTGCTTGGACACTTCCACATCTCCACACTGCTTCCTTGGTTAGCAATACTCTTCTGCACAGGGCATCTTTTGATGCAGAATGGAATGGGAAAACTATACACACGATGTTTAGATACTAGAATAAATAAGTTTTGAGTACAATAACAACCACAAATGTACACTGTGTGGCAGGTACAATTCTTAATAATGTGTAAATATGAACTCGCTTAAATGTACCCTGGTTTGCACATGAGGAAGCTGAAGTACATAGTAGTTCAATTATTTGTGTGGAATTGCTTTACTGCCAACTTACAACTCTGGGATTTGAACTCAAAATCTGGCTCATAAGTCTTTGGGTGAGACCTGCTATGCTTTATAGATGCAGGGTGGTTGGATAAAGCTATATGATGCTTTTCAGGTAAAAAACAAAAGAATCTGGGAATCCAAATGAAAGAGAAAAAACATGTTAAATATAGTATCTCCTAAAACAAACTTTAGCATTCAGAATAGTAGGTCCCCTAGAGGATGCTATCTTGGATGTGCTGTCTCTATTAGTTTGTCAAGCAGATATTTTAAAAAAATATTGTTATTTCTAAGGGCTTTGAAGTCAAACTGCATGTCTGAATCTTCCGTCTTGTAAGTCTTGAGCAGCAATGTCTGTAAAAATTTCCTATAGGGGTAAGGGAAAACTAATTTCAAGTGCCCAGCCTCAAACTCCAGGTATGAGATCAAGCATTCCCAGCTTAGGCACTCAATCAAGCATACTCTGGCATTAGGGTAAGAACTAGGCTTCCCCACTTAGGCTTCAAATTAAGCAGCCCCGAAATCTCTAGGTGTATGGCCAGTTGCTCCAGATAACCAACACAAATGGGCTTACACAGAGAAGACTCCCTTTCCAGTCAACTTTGATGGAGATTATAATAGCACAAGACCCTGAGAATCATGACAGTTGAGAGCTCAGCTCTTAAAGGAGCCATTCATACCCTCCTCTCTAAGCCTTAAGAAAATAGAGCAAAAAAAGTATATAAGAATTTGGGTATAAGGATGAAGGGCTGTGAAATTTCATCTTCTGAGTAATGCATAGCTATTTCAACCATGAACCTGTAGCAACTCTAGATGACTTAACTGCATCTTCATAAGAATGAGCCCATCAACAAACAGGCACATGGATCTTGTCTCTTCACAAATGAACTATTTCTTGTGGATGGATTCAGGGAAAGAGTAAATCTCTATTTTCAATTGTGGACCTGCTGGTGACCCCACATGTAGGGAGCTGAGAAAGTCCTGAGTGTGAGTGAATGTGTATTGTTGACATGGGCTTGACCATGGCAAGGACTCCAAGGCTTCAGTTCCATGGGAATGGCAAAGCCTTACCTAGGAAAGGTTAAGAGGGGTGGCAAAGCTTTCCACTGAAGTCCAAGTGTAAGTGATCAGTGTGTGCAAACACCAGCAATTGCAGCTCCTTCCTCCTGGATGCTAATGGCCTGAGACTGACACCTACAGAGACCTCCTATGGAGACGAGCTAATCATTCCCTCTGTGCTGTACATAATAAACATGCTGAGGTTCTGGATTGCAGTGGTAGCAGATGTCACCTGGTCGCAGTTTTGTTGAGTGTGTATCTGTCCTCTCTTCATTTTCTCTCCACTGCTAGTTAGGGTTCCAGGATCCAAGCAGCATGTGTCATGGCACCCATCAGGATCTAAATCTAAGGGTCATAGAGATGGCCCTGATTAAACTAAATAGGTCTCTCACATACAAAACAATAAGCCACGAGTCTGCAAAAGATACAGGTAAGGATCAAGGGGTTGGTTGATAGGGGTGGAAGTGATGCCACCATGGTGAGTTTGTCTTGAGTTATAGGAATGGGTTCTTTTTCTCCTTAAATTTACAGAATAAAAAGACAAGAAAGGCAACTTCTCAGTCCTCAGTTGATTTTATTAAAATCAAACACACATGCACATGTGTGCATGTGCACCCCTTTCCACCCCCATCCCTCATCCTCCAGAAAGAGAGGGGGAGGGAGGGAGGAGAAAGGGAGGAAGGAAGAGAGAGAGAGAGAGAGACAGAGACAGAGACAGAGAGAGACAGAGACATAGAGACAGAGACAGAAAGAGAGAGAGAGTGACAGAGAGCAAAACACAGAGAGACAAAGTTCCCAGATGATAAGAGGACTCAAAGATAGTATCTTGAGTTTTGTCTGTGAAACCAGACTTATTTTTGGAGGAGGAATGAATTCCCTTTCTCCTTCAGAATTGGCTAGTTTGAGCTGTTTTGGAACTTGATAATCCAGACCAAAAAAAGGGAAGTGTATTGTTTAGTGGCACAGGATCCTCCCCACCCCCAAAGCACACATACAGTGGGAGATTTGAAAGTCCCACCAAACAGTTCCCTCTAGTGGGAAAAAGCCCACTGAGACTTTGTCTTGGAGAGGGAGAAGAACCAGGAAGTTGACAATCTGAACTGTTAAGGTGAAAAAATACATGAATATAACTAGAGCCTTGCCTGATTGCACGACAAAGAACTGATCTTATGGTTCTCTCTCTCAGAGGTCACTGTAACTTTTGTTATTTTGGGGAGATGACCTCTCTGGTATCATAGAAAAGATGATGCTGGGAGATAGTAGTCAGGATTCCCCCAGCGAGGATTGTTCTCAGAGTTGGAATAAAATTTGGCAATTGAGACTGGGGATCTAGGATGAAGGACAGCCATTAATTGGTTGCCATGGCTTCTTTTTAGCATTTCTGATACTTGAAATAGCACCTGCAAAGTAGATCTACCAGTTTTCTCTCCTTTCTCACGGATGCTTAGCCAGAGAAGGGGAACACAAAGGAGAGTCAGCCAGAAATCCTTCACATGAGTTTTCATCTATATTGACACGTTCAAATATATATATATAGTCACACCTATCTTTAGTATTGTATATTTTATGAAGTAATCCACTGGTATGGTCAGGAGTTTGAGGAGCTTTTTCAGCTTGAAATTTGAGAGTGACCATTGCCTTTCAATAACCGTATCATTATCAGGAGATAAGGTGAGAGAGAAATGGTTCCTTTACATCTATATGGACATAAGTTTTGATTGACAGGTCAAGTGTAACTGTGCAATTAACTGTTCATTACACCAGACTTTTGCATATGAGGATGAATGCCTGGCAACTTTACAAGAAAAATCATTTAAAGTTGTGGCACAACTAGACATGAATATCCCAGTGACAATCTGAGAAATAAAGATAATTTCATTGGATCCATGAGCACCATGCAGGTACCTTGAATAATTCCCCCTCAACCTGTGAGTTTGACGTCAGATTATCTGGTAACTTCATTTAATGTGGGAACATGGATGGTTAGGGAACAGAATGGCACATTGCAACTATGAGAAGTAATCTTCCAGAGTTGGAACACACTTAGAACTGATTTCAGCATTAAAGAGGGTAGGCCTGGTTTTCTCGGATTCAGGTAGGTGCTTCATTGCGGTACTGAGCCAAGGTCATGATATCCTATATCTGGGAAGTGTTTTCCATTTCAAAAAGAAAATCAGTACTGAGAAATAATTGTATATAAACCATCACATATAGATGAAGTCTAATGTCTGAGGACTGCAGTCTCTTGAGCTGTGAAACATACTAGTAACTTAAAATTTGGTTAAAATTTACTGTTGATTATTTAAAAATATGCAGAAAGTCAAGATAAAGCAATCATTTATTGCTTAGGCAAATTGAAGATCTGTTCCTCAGGCATTAGCTGGGCTCGAGGGGAGCCTCTGGCTCCTTTATCTTCTTCCTTTTACCAGTTGTTCTATCTATTTGAAATAAGTCAGAGGCTTTTTTAATTTGGACTATGACTTTACTAGGAAGAATGAAGAAAATCTTTCCTCCATGTTGACCCTCCTCTTTGTAAACTGGGCACTGATCAGAGTCCATGTGGATGAATCTCCATGGCCTCACTGAACAAGAGGACAGGTGGCCCATTAGGGCTCTAAGACATTTGGAGATATAGCCCACAGTTTATTGGGACCAAGTTGACCTTGGAGGGCAAGGGGCAAAATATTTTCCCCTTTAATTGCCCTGTCCACATTAATATAGACTTCCAAATATGCTTATTGAACATTCAGAAGGCCAGTTAAATGGGTCTGGTACTTTTAACTACTGTGTAAGATTTAGACAAAGCTTGGGCAGAAATCAAATACTTTTAAATAAACCTTAATTGGCATACATTTCTGTTCTTTTAATTCAGTACTTGCATTACCAAGAGCAGACTAACAACTAAAGCTAACTCCATTAGTTTAAATGGAGGTTTGATATTCATGAATTGGAATTCTGACCTTAGAAATGTTAACATCATAATTTATTCAGACCTTGGTAACTTGGTTAGGCTTTTTGGCTTCCTTTCCTATTTTGGAAGAAACAACCACCATCTTAATCATGATACACAGATCCTTTACTAAAGATATATCCATTCTTACATGTCTTTACATTTATGATTTCTAGTTAGTCATTATCTTTTATTTTACTTTCTTTTTAATATTACAACACACAGTAATTTAACAAAATGTGTTATCTTAGTTAAAGAGAATTGAATCTAATATATATTCCAATATATATATATATCATAATGTAATAGATTAACATTACCTGTGTACATGGTGTTAAACCATGAAGCTTTATAAATTCACAGGTAAACGTTACAGAAAACACAAGACAGTCAAAAATCTTTTTGTTTTTGTTGTTATTTGTTTCTTGCTTAGAAAGTCCAGAGAATGATTTGCTATAACCATTATTTAGTTTGAGTGAATGCAAGTAGCAGATAGAAGAAGCAGATACATTTAAAAAAAATCACCATCAAATCTTTATTTTAGCATTCAGCATAAACAAACTAAGGAAGCCCTGTTAAAACTATTGTATTGGAGTTACTAGTTGAGGATTTTTTTTTCAAGTAAAAAGTCCTTTCTATCTTCACCATGGGTGAGCATCCCATTAGCTGTTTTTGCTATAGACATCTTTATATTCTGAGAACAAATAGTAGCTTCTGTTGGAAATATCTTTCCCCTTACCTGTTCTTAAGGGCACAATGCCTTTACTCACAGACTGTTCTGTTGTCCTTTCTTCCTGTCAGCATGACTCAGGACAAAATGCTTTGGAGGACACTTTGGGACAAACATGCTTGAATCTGCACTGGGAGGGTGAAAATCTCTTTTCTAGAGCTAGCTTCTCAGTGAGCTTAAACAGCACATGACAGTTTACCAATATAACATATCCACAAAAGCATGTGCTTCTCTGCTATTGAGTCCAGTGTTGACAGGCTGGATGCAAATCATCTGTTCACCTTATAACCTACATGGATATATAATCCACAGATGAATGCTGTCATCCACTGGCTCCTGCATTGGGTACTAGGATTGACAAAATTCAGATTTTTTTCTTTTATGAAGAGTATTATCAGAGACAGAGCACTTGCTCTTGAAGAGTCATCCTTTGATATTCTTAAACTTTATCAGGTTATGAGTTAGTGGCAGCCAGCACCTATGATCAAAGAGGATTAAGTCATTAGAAGTATTTGTCTTTAACCAGTGTCCAAGCTGAGATAGTCCCTGGTTAGACTCGGGGTGACTAACTTCTTGAAAATCTGAAAAATCAGGTTGTGTGTACATACAAATGGAAATGAAAAACTTAATAGAACAAATATCCCCATTTTCCATTTTTTTAAAGGGCCATGTTCTTGAGGCTCTGGAGACCTAATTTCCTTGCCACAGTTCTTTAAGAGGCAGGCTATCTTATGGACAATTGTGGAAGCATTGGTTCCCACTTTTAGGAAAAAACAGGAAACAATCGAAAGAATTTGGTAGAGAGTGCCCTTTTATCTTCCTACTTCTAAGTTCATTATTAAGAAGGGTATTTCTGGCCACAAGGGAGGGAGATCTCTCAGCATGCCTCATGTGATCTCACCCTCTGGTACTTGGGCTCATCACCCTCAGGTGGCAAAAAGGGTCAGTGCTAACCTATGACCCCCAATACTGGTCCTAATAGCTTTGCTTATACCCCAAATATCTCTGAGCCTTTGAACAAAAGTGGAACACATTAATGGAGGGTCACCTATCCATCCTGTGATCTAGCAGCTCTATGTGCAGCTCCAGTTTTTTGGAGAACAATCAGCCCTATTGAATGTCCCTGGGATTGGTCCCTCAGATGGGGGTGGTTCGTGCTTATGGAAGCACATGGTCCCAGATTCTGACATTTTCCATTTTGATCTAGATAGCTCTTATGCCTCCATTCCTGTAGGTATTCTAACTTCCTCCTAACCTCTTCTCTGAAAGGACAGATCAAAGTAAGGGGAGCCTGATGCTTGAAATATAGATCTTCTCTTTGGGAGTTTTCTTCCTTTCTTTCTTTCTTTCTTTCTTTCTTTCTTTCTTTCTTTCTTTCTTTCTTTCTTTCTTTCTTTCTCTCTCTCTTTCTCTCTCTCTCTCTCTCTCTCCTTCCTTCCTTCCTTCCTTCCTTCCTTCCTTCCTTCCTTCCTTCCTTCCTTCCTTCCTTCCTTGCTTCCTTTCTTTTTTTAAGGAATGTGTAGCCCAGGCTGGCCTCGAACTCATGATCCTCCTGCCTCTGCCTCCTTCAGCAAATCCTACCAGCGTTCACCACCACAACCAGAAAACATTTTTTTGCACCCGCTTCTGCTTCCTGAGTGTTAGGGTTAAAGGTGTGCGCCACCACCCCCCAGCTGGAGTTTTCATTGTGACTTAGGGTGATGTAGACTAAAGTGACCTCCCATACCATGCAGAGGAGAGTGGGGCCCCCAGCACACCCCAAATAGTACCCTGAACAAGTAATTAGCTAATAATAAAGTACCAGACTTCTTGGGGAGATGTAAGTTCAGAGATGACCTGGCTGATCTATAGGGATAGGGAAGTCACAAGATGCCACAAGTGAAAGAGAAAGGGGTGAGATTCCTCTGCATTAATGTCTCACGATCTCATTCCTGCTCTTTCAGGGCTGCAGAAGTAACAGGAAGGATGGCAGATACAGGCAGTGTAAAGAAAACTGAACATTTGTCTGTCTGTAGGCTCTGAGTAACTTTCCACATGTGCTGTGGATATTACTCTATGTAAATAAAACACCGAAGGCCAGTGACCAGGCAGGAAGTATAGGCGGGACAAAGAGAGAGGAGAATTGGGGAAACAGGAAGAAGGGGGGAGAGACACTGCAGCCACCGCCAGGAGAAGAGCATGTAAAGAAGCCGGTAAGCCACCAGCCACGTGGCAAGCTATAGATTTATAAAAATGGGTTAATTTAAGATATAAGAACAGTTAACAAGAAGCCTGCCACGGCCATACAGTTTATAAGTGATACAAGCGTCTGAGTGATTATTTTATAAGTGGATTGTGGGACTGCGGGGCTTGGGGAACCTGGAGAGAAGCTCTCCAGCAACAAATGGCGCCCAACGGCTCGAGTTTCCACCTTAAACCTGAGAATATTTAATAACCAATTCTAAACAGAGCCAAAAACAGGTTCCTGCTTCTTGTCTCATACGGGCAGCTAGACGCTGCAAAACGCAGGTTTGAACACCGGCGGGTTCCTGGCGTGTGCGTTTGACCAGCAGTATGGCGGCAATGAGGCATCTGCCAGCGGCACATTACGCTGTGTGGTAGATTTATTCTTTACTAGTATTAAAAAAAAAAAAAAAGGTTTCTGGGCTACACGCTGCTTTGATAAAAGCGTAGACCTACTATTTCTGAGACTTGATGATTCCCAGAGCTGGTGGAAAACATACCACCGCCATGTTGGGAAGCTGAAGTGGGCGGAGCCAGCAGTCACAGCGCCGTTTCAGTCTTAGAATGGTACAGTTTAAAGCAATAGGCTCAAGGTAATATAAAACATAAGTCACGTAAAGATGGCTACCACACAGAGAATCTGGATTATGTTCTCTTTGATATTCGTAACTGAAGAAAAACATTTGATTGCAAAAGCTGTTGAGTTATGCCAAAATGTATATTTTAAAGGTACCTTGACTTCAAAATTTGGATTTAAGGATATGTTGCTTTGGAAAAGAGGTTCTGCTTTTGTTTCCACAGAAAGCCAGAGGCTGTGGATTTGTTCCAGATTAAGATACAGCAGGTTTCACCAGCCAAGACCCCCTGAAAGGTCTCCGATGACACCATGGCCCAGATGATCCAACATCCAGAGCGGTTTCAAGGCAACTGGTTCACACAGTACAGCCTCACGGACTACCCCATAGGCCTAAAGTTTTCTTTGCATCCTCATAAGATACAGCGCCCCCCTCCAGCAGGAAGTAGTAAGAGATGCTACGCCCAAATTCCCAAATATACCAAACTGGCTTTAGAGGTGGAATTGGCTCACTCCCCCTCTAAACCCAGACATATTGCTTTAAAAAAAAGTGGTTAAGAGATTCTTGTGTCCCAAATCAGAAGAGCCCTCTGGTGTGGGACAGAGAAAAACCAATATTTTTATTTAAAATAGGTTGATTATAAATGTGATCTCTTTCTAAAAAAGAAAAGGGGATATGATATAGATATATAGGAGGATATAGAGATGATAAGATAAAAGGATAGATTAATCAACCTACTTTTAAAGAACAACTTGTTTAAAATGTTTTACATTGGTATAGATTTTAGTTTATGCTTAAAATGTTTTACATTGGTATAAATTTTAGTTTATTGATACAAGCTTGAGGTTAATTTTGTTGTACTGTATATATATATTTCTATTCTTGTTTGAGGTATTATGTTTATGTAACTCATTTAAAATTGTAATGGATAATTAAAAATAGGTTAATAATTAGTCATTTATGATAATCATATTTGTAACCATGTTAGTTAAGTCTTCTAGGTATACATAGATATATTTCAGATAGATAGGTAATCTTCAAACACTTCATAGACATAGAGAATATGGCATTTAAATAACTTAGAATTCTGTTGACATGAGACACAATTGCTCCTGGCTGCACCAATTTGATCCCGAGAGAATGTTGGGCTTCTAAGACATTTCCATTTGGAAGTTTGTCTTCTTGGCACAAAATGGCCTACTGGGCAGAGAACTGCCCTTGCCTTGATGGCTGACAGTACGAATGCAATGCTGTCCTTCCTGGACAAGCGGGACACAAGGAAAGCGACCACTGTACTCTGCCAAGACAGGGTGAGATGGTCTTTCAGAATTCCTGCTTCTGAAGATGGTCTGTCAGATACTCTAGGCCTGTAGCCAATTTGAATGCACCAATAATGCTGAGAAACATTGGGTGACTGTCCAGGCTGCCAGCTGTCTTGGTCTACTCTTGCAAGATTCCCGAAAGTTGCTTGCATCCATCTACCATTTCTCAGGTACCATTATCTTCCTTCTCAGGTCTTTGATGTGGTTGAAGACTAGATAGTTATGATTTCCTTGGTTATGATAAAAGATAAGTTAGATATAAAACCTTAAACTCACAAATATAAGATAGATAGGACATCTTCTTTAATATTGTAACTGTAATTCTTGCTTGATAATTGTTTTGTTATGTGTGGTTTTGCTATGTTAGAGTTAAAACCTTCCTTTTTAAAAAAAGAAGAAAAGGGGAAGTGCTGTGGATATTACTCTATGTAAATAAAACACTGATGGCCAGTGACCAGGCAGGAAGTATAGGCGGGACAAAGAGAGAGGAGAATTGGGGAAGCAGGAAGAAGGGGGGAGAGACACTGCAGCCACCACCAGGAGAAGAGCATGTAAAGAAGCCGGGAAGCCACCAGCCACGTGGCAAGCTATAGATTTATAAAAATGGGTTAATTTAAGATATAAGAACAGTTAACAAGAAGCCTGCCACGGCCATACAGTTTATAAGTGATACAAGCGTCTGAGTGATTATTTTATAAGTGGATTGTGGGGCTGCGGGGCTTGGGGAACCTGGAGAGAAGCTCTCCAGCAACACACATGTCCTTGAAGTATGTGGCTCAGTGCTGCTGGGAGCATCATGGCCTATCATTCATTTGATAAATTCCGCCTGATTAATTATTATGACTTGAGACCTGTCATAGTGTCAATAATGTGCCTTCTCAACCCACCAACCTTTGTTCTTTGATCCAAATGCAATGGAGGCTTCATTCCTTCTAGAACTTGAGTCAGGATTGGCCCTAGACAGTGTGAGATTATTCAGCAGTATGAGCAAAAGGTGAGCTTTAGTTTCAAAGTCTTTGGTTTTGGTATAGGTGTCTAATTCCATTGATACCAGTAAAACAGAAAATTTTCACATCCTAAATACCCAGCTGTGGTATCACATTAAGGAAAAACTGCCTCTCGGGGTCGTTTAGACTAAGTGCACTCAGACCTGACTACTTATCACAGTGTCTTCCCCCTGTCCCTTCTAGCAGGGTCTGTGTTCTTTATTCATTGAAGCACCTAGAACATAGTATTGGAAAGGAATGATATATATATATATTCCTCTCCAGATGGCAGAAGTAAAAAGTAGAAGTTGATCCATCAGACTTAGTAAAGAGTAGTACGGGGGGAAAAAAAGAAGGATTCTAAGAAGTAAAAGGCCTCCCATGCCTGTGGTTAGCTCACTACTAGGATGACCAAATTTCCCATTTCTTGGGACTTTTCTGTCACGGAATGTCTATGAGTTTAGGAAATAGTCGTTCTTCCCACTGGGCACCAAATAAGCAGTGCTGCTTTAAACAAAACTTCCTCTCAGGTCCTTAGAGCCAAGAGCAAGCCCACTAGGATCTAACCAACTCTGTGTCTTCTGTGTGTCCCTGTAACAAGGGCCATACTTGTTTACCGAACAGCACATAAAACATGGTGTGGGAAAGAATAAGGAACCCCTGAGTTATTTTAATCAGTTTTCTATGATAAGAAGTGACTTTACTGACCCCTACTGACCCTGGATAGCACACACAACTGCCAACTGATGGCACTTACCTATACACACATTGCTTTCAACATTTATAATGAGTAATCTATTATTTCGAGGTTGTTTTCAGCCAATGACTTTTTAAACTACCACATTGCAAAAGAGAGAGGGAATAGAAGATTAAAGCTATACATTCAATTTAGCTCATAAAAGAGGATTACATGAGGAGCACAAGGCAGAGTAAGAATGCTTACACTGTTTGCTTTAAATCAAGTTAAATTTAAACGGGATGAGTGCACAGTACAAAAGAAGACTGAATGCATGGTTTTAAATGGAATAACTCAAGCCATATTATTAATTCAATTTCAAGGCTACACAAAAGTTCAGTTTCTGAAAGCAAGAGGTATTTCCACAAAAAATATTGCCTCACCTTGTTAACGGATTTTTTCATTTTCAGTTAGTGTGTGATGTGAAAACTGGGAAGGAAGATATGGGACGTCACTTGCTAATAAAAAGAGATTGTGATTACAAGGATAAAAGTATGACATTCAATCTCATGCAGGGTAGAATTCATGAAGTCTCCCTGGAGCCAGCTGTCAGTGATTAAATCCACCAAGTCATCAATTTGAGTCCCAAGGATTGGCTACAAGTAGGATATTTCAGGGAGAACTGTCTGAAAGAATTCTTTTGTCCTCCCTCCTGACCCAGACATTAGAGTGAGAGTGAGGAGTGTCTAGGAAGACCTTTATTTGCCATCTTTTCAAAAAGAAGAGAAACAAACACACAAAACTGCTAGCCACCCTGTCCCATTCCAGGATGCTGGACTTCTCCTGGAAGTTCGCAGTTGTGCTCACCAATGTTTTCCTGGTTTGCCTTGGTGAGTCCTGACCTCAGGTGAATTCTAGAGTTACCAAATGATGCCATCATGGTGAGGTCATCTAGGGTAAGAAGGGAATCTTTTTCCATTTTTCCTATTTAAAGACTGAAACACAGGAAAAGCTAGGTCTGGCTGAACAGTTCTTATGCCCACTTGGAGAGAGGTTGGTTACAGCCACAGTTGGCATGCCACTTCTGGGCCCTTAGGATTATGAAGCTTGCACGGTACTTCCAGGTACCATGAAAGCTAGTCTTTAAGTAGGAGGCTTTCAGGTCATTTCCAGATCTTTGGGCGATGCATCTGAAGTGCCAAAGCCTCATGTAGCCCAGCATGGCCTGAAACTTTATATGTAGCCAGATCTTGAACCTATGTCGGAGATAATTGTGAGTTTTTAATACCAAGAGCAGTCCTTATGAACAAACACAATCTTGTCAGTTAGCGATGATGTTAGCTGTCTATCTTGCTAGTTAACTAACTGGATCAATGACACAGTACACGGGGTAAACTAGAAATGGATAGGTTGGAATGGCAAATTAGTGTTTCAGTTTTACTCTGCCAAATTAAATAATATTTGATAATCTGGTATCTGTAAAACACTTTCCTTGCCATATCACTTATCACTTTAAACCACACTTGAATGCTGGTTTTAAAATGAGGAAATAATAGTATGTTCTTTGAGATAATCTTCTTTATTTTTTAATTCTTTCAAGACTTTTTTTGTCTTTCTTTTAAATTTTTTTCCATACAATATATTTTGATCACGTTTCCCCTTTCCTAGCCCCTTTAAGATCCTTACCACCTCCCTACCCACCCAACTTTATGCCTTTCTCTCTCTCTCTCTCTCTCTCAAAAAAAAAAAAACCAACAAAAATGGGGACTTGAGAGATGGCTCAGTGATTAAGAGCAAAGGCTGCTCTTCCAGAGGACCTGGGTTTGATTCCCAGCACCTGTATGGTGGTTCATAACCATCTACAACTCCAGTCCTAGGGGATCTGATGCCCCTGTGCACAGACATACATGCAGGCAAAACACATACATGCATTAAATAAAAATATGAAAATGAAATGAAAATCAAACCAAACAAAATCCAACAAGACAAAAAATGCCTAAACAAAACAAGTTGGAACAACAACAAAAAACAAAAACAAAAACAAAAACATGGAGTTCATTTTGTGTTAGCCAACTACTCCTGAGCATGGGGCCTGACATGGAGTGTGGTTGATAGACCAGCGGCATTCCAGTGGAGAAGACAGATTTTCCCTTGTCATCAGACATAGATTGCAAATAGCTTCTTGGTAAGGAATGAGTGGGACTTCATGTAGAGAGCAACTAATAGTCTTGGCAGTAGCCTATGATACTTGAGAGGATCTATGAGATCTGTTTGACTAATGGCTCAACACGATGTAATCCATTCTTGGCACTAGAAGTTTTACTTGACAATGTAAGATGTCTAACTGGGGCACTGTCTACCCCATTATATGCTGTTTCCATTTGAATTACTTTCATATGTGTGTATATTTTATGAAGCATCTAAGGTAGTAGGCTTCCATTAGGCTTTTCAAAGGCTTTTCGTGGTAGTTGTCCCTCTCCATAGGCCCTCCTTTACTTTGCCCTTCCACCCCCATCACATTTAATTCTCTTAGTCTTCTAGTTTTCCATTATCTCTCCATAATGCTATAAACATTATGTTTTTCATCTTGTTTTGTTATCATACATTTGCTCACTTCTTTGTCATTAAGTTTTTTTTTTTCATTCATTTTTAGAGAGGATAAGGGCATGTCATTGTGTTATGTGTGGAGGTGAGAAGAATTGCTAGAGAATGTCTTATTTTCTACCATGTGAGTTTCAGTGATCAAATTCAGGTCACCAGGGTTGGCTAAAAATGCCCTTACTCACTAAGTCATCTCTAGGCTTCATTTAGTCTTTGAGCAAAAGATTCTTGTAACTGTATTATTATTGTTATTATTTAAATTTATGGTTTTTGAGAATTTCATACATGAGTTCAGTATTTACATCATTTCCATCTTTCCTTTCCCCCTCCTATTCCTCTTATACTCTTTAGTCTGTCTCAAATTCATGATCCATTCTTTAATTATTATTGCTATAAATGTAGTTTTAAATCATTAATATTTAAAAAAATATATGTATGGGTGTTTTTCCTGCAAATATGTCTGTATACCACTTATTTTTCTGGTATCTACAGAGGCCAGAGAAAGGCATCAAATCCCTTGGAACTGCATTTACAGGCAATTGTGAGTCACCATAGAGGTCTAGGACTCAAATTGTGGTTCTCCAGAAGAGCAGCTAATGCCCTTAACTGCTGAGCCATCTCTATAGCCCCTCACACAAGTTTTTAAAATCCTGTGGGGCCATTTGTAATTACAAGTGTTTTAAAATTCTTCTTAATTTTTATTGCTCAAGTGTTTATTGAATTCATTTTATTCTTGAATATTACCTTTTCTCCAGTCTTCTAATCATAGAATATAATGAAATGATCCAATTTTTATGTTTTTATAAACAAAATCAACCATGCTTAGCAGCTAAGGCATATAGCTTCAAGCATGAGACTTTACTATGGTCAATCTAAATGAAAAAGAGAAGGCTTATTAAATGATGCTAAGTATTGTATAGAATCTTCAAATGGGTTGGAAAGACAACACATTTAGAAATTATTTCCAGGGAACAGTGCACATGCCAATAACAGGAATCCAGTGAAGCAGCCAACTTGTCACCACAGAAATGCAAGTCCAGAAATATTATATTTCTGAGATCAAGACTGCCAACCCATACATGCATTTTCCATTTTAGGATTTCAGCTTGACTGAGCATTTTGGTACCAATAAAGCAATGGAACCGAAGTTCTCTGTAGCACGGACATGGACATTGTGTCTATATTCAGAAGAGTCTCATATGGGTTTGACTGATTGACATGTCTGAGGTCACATTTCTGAGTGATAGATACAGAAGAACTAGAAAATGTGAATTCTGCTTCCAGTTTATGTGGGAGTTGCTTATTGTGAAAATTCCACATATACAAAAAATTATTCAAAATCTTATTTATAGTCATGAAAGTGATCAATTTATAAAAAATATGCTATAGAATAGAATGAGATTACAATAGCCACAAGTTATCTATTTAAATAAGTGTGTGATAATCATAAACTAACAAAATAGAACTTGAAAGCAAGTTGTAAAAAACATAACAAGTTCTCACTATCCTATAAAATGTGACTAGATTATTAAGAAAAATTATGTTTAAGTAAACTTTTGTACTATACATATACTCTCATGTTTATTGTAAAGATTGTTTCTGTTGCTAACACTTTCCAATTAGGTGGGTTTACTAGAAAAAAGTCCACATGTAGCTTGTTGCAGTAGAAAAATCATGATGATGCAGTGAATAGTTACCAAGATAATCATTAGAAACAGTAATGATGTCATATGGATATAGGTCACATGGTTAAATCCAGACTCGGTCTTTAGTTTTGTGTTTATATGTAAGGCATTTAAGGCCTATTTAGTATTCACTTTGAGTTCATATTTCATAAGCAAGTACATAGTAGAAAAGTAATATGATGAACTTGAATGTCTACATTATCATTATCTTAGAAATTGGTAGATAAAGAAGGATCACTTTTGAGGATTTCTGTAAATTGAATGAAACAAAATCTTCTCAACCATGGGAGAGCTATGCCATAGTGATCATTTCAGGTAATAACTTGGAGGCAAGAGTGGAAATACTTTTACACAAGGAACAATTATGGCTAAAATTGCATAAGATACGCCAGTGTTCTAATGGATGCCCTTTTTATAGCTAATGGCAACAACTCTGTGAGTGAAAGAACAAGACACAAGCGACACAGAGGAAAACATGCAAGTACTTATGTTTCTAAAAGCGTCACTTAATAAATTATAAGAAGACTTAAAAGAAGTCAAGTGACTGAAGAGGGAAGCTTGGGCTTATTCCCCAGATAGCCCTAAAAAGACTGGGAGGCAAGAAAGCTGGATATAGATTATGAATGAAATATTTACAAAACAAACCCCATAGGCAATAATAATTGAATATTTTATGGTTTGACTTATTCAACTTTTATGATTTAATTTTGTTCTTTATTGAGTTTAATTATCTTATCCCTAGGGTCACATGCCTTGAAAACTTTGAAAAAAAAGTTATTTTGATTACCAGGCAGGATTTCCCAGCTCTCTTTAAACTAAAATAAGTATTTTATTGAACTTTTTTACCAGAGGGTTTATGTTCAGCATTTTAAAGATGTCTTCTGTTCCATTAAAGAAAACCCTTAACACTTTAGCAAAGACAGTGCCTTCTAAAATAAATATTAAAAAAATTTCTGAACCTCATGGCTACTTTTAGTTATCAAATTTGAATAACATCTTCAGTATCAACATATGGGAAATACAGTGATTATTTTGAATATTTTGTAATTTACAAGACCACTGCCAACATCATTTGAAATAGAGAGAAACTCAAAGCATTTTCACTAAAATCAGGAATTATAAAAGCACACTCACTCTCTACATTTCTGTTCAATATAATGCTTGAAGTCTCAGCTAATGCAGTAAGCATAGTGAAGATCAAGAGGATAAAATGAGAAAACAAAGTCCAAGTGTCCTTATTTGTAGATCATACGATTTTATATATAATGGACCATAAACTTCTACAACTGATAAATGCATTCAGTAGAGTGGTGGGATACAAATTAACACACAAAGTTAGTAGCTTCACATATACAAATGATAAACACCCGAGAAAGGAATAGGGGAAACAATACCACTCATAGCTTCAAAAATATTTTGCAATAAATCTAAATAAGGATGTGAGAGACTTGTATAATATAAACTTTAAGACATTGAAGAAGTTGAAGAAGATACCAGAAGATGAAAAGACCTCCTGTGTTTATGGATTGGTATAAATAAATTTGTTAAAAATAACCATTATATAAGGAGTTTATTACATATTCAACAAAATCTTCATCAGAATTTCAACACAAATTTAATAAATAGAAATTTAATTAACCACCTTTTTTTTGAGACCGAGTTTTTCTGTGGAGCCATGGCTATCCTGGAACTTACTCTGTAGACCAGGCTGGCCTTGAACTCATAGAGATCTACCTGCCTCTGCCTCCTAAATGCTGCAATTAAAGGTGTGTGCCACCACTACCTGGCTCTCGATCTTAAACTTCATATGGAAACACAAAAAACTCAGAATTATTAAAATAATCTTGAACAATAAAATAACTGCTAGATATACCATTCTTTCCCATTTTAAGTTATGCTACAGAGCTATAATGATAAAAATGTATGGCACTGGCATAAAAATAGCTGTTGGTCAATAGAGCAGAATGGGGACAAGGATATAATTCCACTAATCTACAGACAGTTGACTTTTGACAATGACTTCAATGTAGGACTTGATAGCCTAAATCTGATAGAGGAGAAAGTAGAGAACTGGCATAGGAACAGTCTTTCTGAGCAGACCCCTGATAGCACAGACAAACAGGTGTTAATGAGACCACATGAAGGTTAAAAAATTCTGTACAGCAAATGATACCATCATTACATTGAAGAGGCAGTGGATAGAAAAGGGGAAAAACTATACCTTTGGCAGATGGTTAATACCTATAGTATACAAAGAACTTAAAAAAAACTATCATCAAGAAAATAAAACCAGGCTGGAGAGATGGCTCAGAGGTTAAGAGCACTGACTGCTCTTCCAGAGGCCCTGAGTTCAATTCCCAGCACCCACATGGTGGCTCACAACCATCTGTAATGAGATCTGGCACCCTCTTCTGTATACCTAATAAATAAATAAATCTTTAAAAGAAAAAAAAAAAAAAGATGGGGCATGGGACTAAACAGGGAGTTCTCAAAAGATGAAACACAAATGGCTGAGAAACATGTAAACATGTTCAATATCCTTAGCCATTAGGGAAATGCTGTAGCTTGAGTTTTCCTGCCTGGCCCACTGTCAGGACAAATCTTTGTCACCCACCAGTCCCACAGCCGCTCAGACCCAACCAAGTAAACACAGAGACTTATATTGCTTACAAACTGTATGGCTGTGACAGGCTTCTTGCTAACTTTTCTTATAGCTTAAATTAATCCATTTCCATAAATCTATACCTTGCCACGTGGCTGGTGGCTTACTGGCGTCTTCACATGCTGCTGATCATGCGGCAGCTGGCAGTGTCTCTGCCTCAGCCTTCTGCTTCCCAGAATTCTCTCTCCTTGTCCCACCTACTTCCTGCCTGGCCACCTACTTCCTGCCTGGCCACTGGCCAATCAGTGTTTTATTTATTGACCAATCAGAACAATTTGACATACAGACCATCCCACAGCAAAATGCAAATTAAAACTACTCTGAGTCAGAATGTCCAAGATCAGAAAATACAAAAACATAAAAAAATGATAACAAATGCTGGCAAGGGATGTGGGGACAGGGGAACACTCACTCACTGTTGGTGAGAGTGAAAATCGATGCAGCCACTGTGGAAATCAGTGTGATTTCCCCCAAAGCTAAAAATAGATCTGCCAGAAGCTCCAACTATACAATTCTTGGTCTTATACCCAAAGTACTATATATTTTCTATAGAGATACTTGCTCTTTCATAATCATTGCTGCTTAATTCATAATAGCCAGAAATTGGAAACAGCCAGTGGGCTGATGAGTGGATAATGAAAATGTGGTACATTTACACAATAGAATATTGTTGCTAAGAAAAATGAAAAATTCAGGTATATGGGTGGGACTCAAAACAATCATGCTGCATGAGCTAACCCATACCCAGAAAGATAAACAAGTGCACATTTCCTATCATCTTTATGCTGGTTTCTAAGCTTTAGGTATCTGTGTTTTATTTAGAATACCCCACGGGAGTAGGTGACCTTCTAAGGAAGGGGAAATATAATGTACTGTTGTGTTAAGCAGTAATGGTTAAATGAGGTGGGGATGAAAGGACAGGGTAAAGGAGAGAAATCAGAGTAGGATAACTAACATTAAAGGTAGAATATGGGAAGGGGTAACTAACATTGAAGGTCTTTTGAAAAAGCCTTATGGAAACCTATTACTATAGAACACCGGCTCTCAACCTGTGGGTCATGACCCCTTTGGGGGGTGTATATCAAATATCCTGCATCAGATTTCATTCCATTCTATTCCATTCATATTAGTAGCAAAATTATAGTTATGAAGTAGCAACAAAGTAATTTTATGGTTGGGAATCACCACATGAGGAACTATATTAAAGGGTCAAGGCATTAGGAAGGTTGAGAACCACTGTTACAGAAGATTCCTAAAATGTATACACATAAATAAAAAGAGTTCACATGAAATTATCTTACAGTGGGGTGACAATACCCCAGTTAGACACAATACCCTGCCAAATAAAAAAATCCCACTAGTAGGAATGGGATTTTTGAGTTGTTGGTCTATTGGATTCCGTGCCTCTCAAACATTACAGAGTATTGACCATGATATTGATTATCCTTCAGAGTAAGATGGTAAGACCCTATTGCTGAAGACACCAGATTCTTTAGCAATAGAACATGGAGAAATCAAGCTGGTACTAAAGAATCATCCCCACTAGCTAGCTTTCATAGTGATGCAGGTGCTAAGCAACCTGCCAGAGCAGAAAAATAATCATCCGTCTCACTCAGATACCCTAAGAACTACTTTAACAGCCTTCCTGGCAAAGTATGCTCACTAGTGCAATAGTGGCATGAATGTTATGGGAGTAATGAACCATGCTTTGATTGGGTTTAAGACCTGCTCCATGAGATGCAACCTATACTGGACACTGTCAACAAGGCCAAGAACCTGTGGGCACTAGTGGAAAACCTACTACTAAGACTCTGCAAAATGGACATAGCATTAAAACGATTCCTAATGACTTACTGCTATGCCCATAGACCAGTGCATCTCTCACCTCTTACCAGAGAAACTTCTTGCAGTAGATGGAGATTAATATAGAGACTCACAACTGGTCAACATACAGAGAATAGGAGACTTTGGAGTGCTTAGCCTTAAATGGGAAATATATTACACTCTTCTGTGAAAGGCTCAGGGATCTACACAGAAGAGGGAGAAGAAAAATTGTAAGAGGCAGTGGGTGAATTCAAGGAAATAGTGTTTTTCAGACAACAGGGTAGATGTCTATATGAGCTTACTGGGGTTGTGACAACATCCACAAGCTCAAGCCAGACAAAATCCTAGCATGGAGGAGGGATTGACATTTTATTGCTGCTGAAAGAGAGAAAGTTAGTTTTCTGCAATGGAGTGATATATAATATATAGTCTTTTCCCCCAGGTGCAGTAGGCCAACACACATTGGATTGGATGGGAGGAAACAGAGAGAAGAGGGAGTAAGAAGAGGAAGTGAGAGGAAGAGGAGAGGGAGAGGGAAGGGCAAGAGGAGGGAGGGAGAGAAGGAGAGAGGAAAAGAGAGAGCACAATCAAGCATGAAAAGCATGGAGATGGGTGTTTATGGATAGAGGAGACTGGGAGGAATTGATGTATGTTTATGTGGAGGCCAGAAAGAGGTCAACTTCAGGTGTAATTCCTCTGGAACCAGCTACCTTGTTTTTGAAACAGGGTCTCTCAAAGGGACTTGGGCCTGCATGTGGCAGTATGTTTGGCCTTATTTTTACATGGGTGCTGGAGATTAAGCTCAGATCTTCATGCTTGCACATGGCAAGTATGCTATCAACTGACCTATCTTGCAACCCTATCATTTTTTTTAGCCACTAATAAATATATTAGGATGTGATAGCGTCTCACAGCTGTCTGCTTACTATTATTTTATTTGGATAAAATGTTTTCCAATGGATTCTTAGCCCTACTTATGCTCCATCATGAATATTAAAAAGATACAGAAGAAATTAGGGCTGGAGTGAAGCCTCAATGGGTAAAGGACTCACAGTGCAAGCTTGAGGATCAAAATTCAGAGCCCTAGAACCGGTATAAAAAAAATGGGCAGACGTGGTGGCTGCCTGCAATCCCATCACTCTGGAGGCACAGAGAGGGGAACTATGGAGGAAATAGATGAGCTACACTAGCCAAGAAGATGATCTCTGGGTTCCACAAAAGACAATGCCTCAAAAGCGTGGAGAGTGATTGAGGAAGATGCATATGTCAGCTTCAGGCCTCCACACAGGCAGGCACTACCCCCATCCCATACTCTTACACATGGGAAAATGTGCACACGTACACGAACACATATAAAATCTATATTAATTAATCTACTAGTTAATACTTGGACAAAGGCGATTCCATAGAAATAAGCATTTAAAGGCTTGGCACTGTTATAAAATTTATCATAAGAGGTTTATATTTTATATTCATGCACCTACATATGTGCATAAACATAGGAAGTGCTTGGATGAGAAATATACATGTACTTTACACAGGCATTTCCATTTTCTCTTTGACTCTCCTGACCTATCCACTCCTGTAAATTACTTTACTGAACTCTGAAAATAAACTATGACAAATAAAACATCACAGAAGTCTTTGAGTCTTGGTTCCTTTTTTCTTGGAAGCCAGTCAGCCTCTCTCTATAGAAGCAGTTCTGTGGCCTTGTACTATAACTCTGTTGAAAAATTGCACTGGCCTGCCAAATATCTTAATGACTTTCCTCTCAGCAGTTGGTAATGGTGAAATGTTATTCTAGTAACCATAATGTCTCTCATAAAACAATTGCGTACAATATGTACTGTACTTCCATTTTAGCGAGCTCCTCTGCCAGAATCGCAGTCCCAGTAACCACTTAGCTTTTCATAGCAAACTGCTTACCAGTCCTTCAAGTGTAATATTGCAGAAAGAGTGAAGAAATGTGTGATTAAAACATTCACCGTAAGTGGACCGTTTAGCACACCCCGGCATTGCAAAATAAACCAGCCTTCACATATGTAGGTGCTCATCATAGAAATGACAGTTCTATGTGGTCATTTAATTTTATGATCTCAATTCTCGCATATATTGCTCACATAAATATAGTGTTCTCCTGCAGGGAGGTCTGCTGGGTGTTATAAAATCAGTGAGACCTCAATAGGTTCAGAGGGACATCTTTTATAATTATTGCTATAAAATTTCTTGACAATGCACTTTGTTGTCCAGTGGCAAAAAGAAAATGATTTTCCAAAAGAATAGGTTTCAACAATGAGAATAACAGAACCTGGGAATCTGTTCCTGCATTCAGCCATACTTAAATTGCTTTTCTTATTTTTACCTTTTGGAGGCCTTGTTGCTCTTCAAAATAAGTTTTTAAAATGAGTCTCCAGTTAGAGGCCAGCCAGGTTTGAACAGTTTTCTAGTTTTATGAGGCAACATGGGCTATCTAGATAGAAGTACCAATTTCTTGCTAATTACAATTAAAATCTATTTGCAGGAAATTAAAAAATATACTAGTTCTTTTGCACAATGTGTTTTGATCATATTCATCCTTTGCAACACTTTCCAGATCTACCCCCATTTCTCATACACCAACTTTGGTCTTATAAAAAAAAATCAAGACCAATTTGCTCTCCCCAAATTTTCCTGGATGTGGGACACTCCACTGGAGATGGTTTGACTTACCAAGCTCTGCTAGTAGAGAAAACTGACTTTCTCTCTCTCAGCTGATGTCAACTGTCCATAGCTCCACCGCTAAGGGTGGGATTTCAGGTCCAACTCCCCTCTCCATGCTGGGATTTGGTACGGCTTGGGCTTGCACAGGTCTTGTGCATACCATCACAACTTCTGGGAGCTCACATTTGCAATTGCTCTGCTTTGCTCAGAAAACACTGCTTCCTCATAGTCACCCACCACCTTTGGCTCCTACTCTTTCCACCCCCCTTCCACAATAGAGATGAAGAAAGAGGAGATAGAAGAGTTCCATAATATCTGAATTAGAAATCGTTTGAAGAAAACTCCTAGCAATTTTGAAAAATTATAGCACTATTGTTTGAAGGATATTGCTATTTTTTTCTGACTTCTCAGTTGCATATTTGTAGATTTTTTTCTACCACGTATCAGGGTATTTGATGATCTCTTGGCTTTTGTATCTTGTCTAAGACAATAAATTGTGATTAGTACTGTTGCCTTGTGTGACGAATGCTTAATGGAATACTAATGGATTTAGGTGCTTGTTCCCTGATTGCTTTCTATGTAACCACTATAACAAATATTTCTTAGTGTGGCTATTTAAAAGTACAAAACTTTACAATTTATTGTGAAAAGGAGACGAACAGTTGAATATATTTATAAATGTGAAAATGGAAGAGAGGGAAGCTGAGACTTCAGCATTGTGGTGAGAACATCAGTGCAGGATGGCACAGATGGAGAAAGAATGCCCCTGTCCGTATGTCAGCTGTGTGATGCCCTGAGGGAGTCATTTGTCTGTGGCTTCTACTGTGTTTGGCTGATTCAACAGTAGAGTAGAATTAGGATGGCGATGTAGCTCTCTCCCAGCCTCACATCTGAGTTCTGGGCATGTCTCCACCTTCATTTGCAGAGATGGGTATGCAGTATGATCTTAAACCACACAGGAAATTGCATTCTGTTCATCATTGTAATTGGTTTACAAAGGACACAACCATAGTCCAAGTAAATACCTCTCAGTATATTTCAGCAGTTTTGCAGGAACCAAAGGAAAACAACAATGACAATGTGCAAGATTAATCTCAAAGTTGATTTTGCAGGAATTATGAAGTGAGGTTCCTTCTTTGCCCTGATTTCACCACTTGGTGGGGCTTGAGACTGAAACTTTCATATATAAGGAAACAATAAAAAAATTTAAATAGGGAGATAGGAGACCACTGATCACCATTTTAATCATTTGCTTAAGAGTCACTTAAAACCAAAGCTACCTGCAGAAGATTTTAGGCAAAGCAAACTAAGTTACCTAAAACTTGGCATGGAGAGAGCATCTACTAGTCTACATTTTCTTAACCTGCTTTTTGTGCAGTCAGCAGCCATCATTTCTCCTTGACTAAGATAGCTCAAGTTTAGATTTTAACACTTACAACCAAAAGAGTATCAATGAGCCATTCTTGGCTAAACCAGTTTTCATCATAGTGACTGCTGCTTATCCTGTGTGTATATAGGCAACAAATTCACTTTCATTCAATTAACACAGTTATCCTGATAGAGTGGTTTTCAGTGAGTGTCTTCATGTGATAAGTAATCTGGATGCAACAATGAAAAGACATAGGGTTTATCTTCTTAAGGTAGATTCTAATGACAGAGATCCCCAAGGAAGCAGATAAACAACTGTATGAGAAAATATAACATGCTGGGAAACTGGTCAGTATGTAAAATAAATGAAAAAAAATAAAAATATATTTAAAAAGATAACTACGAGAGACTGAGTTCCTTAGCAGATATGGGAGGGCTGAAAAAGCAAGATAGATAGAGAAATGTTGAGAAAAAGATAAGGAGAAGGGCATTTTTAAAAGTATGAAGTCTATAAATAAGTGAACATAACTATAGTCACCTGATTTTTCTTTAACAAAGACATGAAATACATACATTGGAGAAATGATAGCCTCTTAAGTAAATGGTGCTGGGAAAATGAATTCTGATGTCTCTTCCTGTACAAAACTTAATTTAAACTGAATTAAACACCTTAATATAAGACCAAATACTTTGAGGCTGTTAGAGGGAAAGCAGGAAAATTCTTCAAGATAAAACTCAGGCACAGGCTTTGTAAAAACATCTCCAGTTGCACAGGCAGAAACCCAGGAATTGAACAATGAGACTGAACGGAACTGAAAAGTTTCTGTACAACCAAGGAAGGACACTGAAGGGATCTCCATGCCGATCTCTAAAGTACCTACGCTAGTATGCACTCCCAACATCAGTGTAAAAGGTTTCTCTCTCCCCATATCTTTACCAGCATTTGCTGTCATTTCATTCTTGGTGACAGCCATTCTGACTGGGATGAGGTAGAATCTCAAAGTAGTCTTAATTTACATTTCCCTGATAGCCAATGATGTTGAAAACTTTAAAAAGTATCTATTAGGCATTCACATTTCTTTTTAAAATTATTTTATTTTTCATTCTATGAGAATTTTATACATGGATGTAACACGCCCAGCTCCTCTTATAACTTCACGTCTTCTTACCTGATAACTCACTAAGTCCAAATCATGCTTTCTATATGTACTTGAGTGTGAGACCATCCACTAGAACATAGGAAACCTGCAAAGCTCACATCCTAAAGAAGAATAATTCTCCTTCCCCAAGAAACTGTTAACTGCCAATATCTCCTCAGTACAAGGTGGAGTCTGGAGTTCACCTCTCTCATCTGTGCGGGCATATTGACTGCCTTGATCTTGTGTAGTCTTATGCATGTAAACACAGATGCTATGAGCATGAATGCAATAGCAATGCCATATACAGAAGACAGCATTCCACAGCATTTCTCTCCACCGTTTAGCTCTTCTATCCTTTTTGGCCTCCTTTTCTGTGATGTTCCTGAGTCTTGGTAGTGGTGTGGTTAATAGAGACATCCCATTTAGGGCTGAGCCCTCTTTTATTACTAATTCTCAGCATTCAATCTCTTTAGTGATTGCTGTCTGCTGGGAGTTGCATTAACAGTATGATGTTTCTCTGACCATGGATGAGAACATTTCAGGTCGAAGAATAAATGTGAATATTTAAAAGACATTTTGACAGCACGGGCATTTTGTAAAATAACAATAGGGGTTCTAATTTAGAGCCTATGACCTCTTTAGCCATGAGTCTTGACCAGGGTTACAATACCAGGAACAAAACTCCTGCTCCTATTGAATGTGCCTCAAATGTAACAGAATTTTCTTCTTCTGAGACTTATCTCTTTAAATTTGCAGCCCACTTTTTGCTTGGGCTCTTTGTTTTCACGTTTTATTTTTTGAGTACTATTCTGTAGGCTGGATTTTCACTTGGCTGAGTGTTGCCTTTGCTGTATAGAAACTGTTTAATTTCCTGAGATCTAATTGACCAGTTATTGGTCTTGCTTTCTAAATAGTTGGACTACTATTTGAAAGGTCTTATCTATGTTTATATTTTGTGATGAGTCCCTACTTTTTCTTCTACCATTTTCAGAGTTTTAGGGTTTATGTTGAGGTCCTTGATGCATTTGGAGTTAATATTTTTATGGGATGAGAGAAAATGACCTGTTTATTCTTTTATATCTAGACACACAGTTTTCCAATGCTATTTCTTGAAGATGCTATCTTTCTGGTGTGCATTTTTTATTTTATTTTTTAAAGAATTTTTAAAATATTTATTTTTATTTTATGAGCATTGACTGCTGTTTTGCCTGTATGTATGTCTGTGTGAGGGTTTTGGATCTCCTGGAACTGAAGTTACAGACAGTTGTAAGCCGATATGTGGGTGCTGGGAATTAAACCTGGGTCCTCTGGTAGAGCAGTAAATGTTTTTAACCCTTGAGCCATCTCTCCAGCTCCTTCTGGTGTGTATTTTTGATTTCTTTGTTAAATATTTGACTGTAATTACATGAGTTTAAATCTGGCTCTTCATTTCTGTTCCACCAAGCTACATATCTGTTTTACGGCAATACTATGCTGTTTTTTTTACTTGAAACCAGGTGTGGTAATGCCTCTATTACTATTTTTTTTTCTCAGCATTGCTTAATCTATCTGGTTCTGCATGAATATTAAGATTATTTTTCCATTTCTGTGAAGAATGTGATGGGGATCATGACTGGGATTACACTGAAACTTTAAATGGCTTTGATGGGATGGTCATTTTTGATGGAATGGTCATTTTTACAATATTAATTCTATGAAGCCATTAGCATGGGATATCTTTCCATATTCTAGTGTCTTTCTCTATTTCTTTATTCAAAGTTTTAAAAATTTCATCATAGAGGTCTTACTTTCATCTCCTTACTCTAAAAATATTTTTTGAGGCTATTGCAAATGATATTATTTTCCTGATTTCTTTCTCAGTGTGTTTTAAATTGGTATAGAGAAAGGCTGTCTATTTTTGTATGTTAATTTTGTGCCCTGTCACTTTGCTGAAAGTGTTGATCAGTTCTATTTTTCTTACGGAGGCTTTAGAGTCTTCTCTGTGAAGCATCTAAGGAATGCTTAGACCTCTTCTCCTGTTTGTGCAGCTTTCATTTCCTTGTCTTGTCTTGTCTTGTCATGACAGGACTTTGGACACCACATTGAATAGCAGGGGAGTTAGTGGATAAACCCACGTCCTTTCTGATTTTGATGGGATACCTTCAAGTTTCTCTCCATTCAGGATGTTGTATACTATAGGTTTGCCATATATAATCTTCATTATGAGGTGTTTTTCCTACAGTCTTATTCTCTTTGGGACTTTATTATGAAGTGAGATTTTATCAAAGGCTTCTCCTGCATCTATTTAGATGGTCATTTTTGTATTTGTACGTGTGTGTGTGTGTGTGTGTGTGTGTGTGTGTGTGTGTATTTCACTCTATTTACATGACTTGATACACATATGAATTTGCATTTCTAAAACTATCCTTTTATCTCCAGGATAAACAAAGTTTGTGACAACAAACTATCTTTTTGATGCATGCCTATATTTAGTTTCCAAACATTTTTGTTGAAAAATTTTGCATCTATTTTTATTTTTTAAAATAATTTATTTATTTTTATTTTATGTGCTTTGGTGTTTTGCCTTCACGTATGTCTGTGTAAGAGTTGTGGATCCCCTGATTCCAGAGTTATAGACAGATATGAGCAGCCATGTGGGTCCTGGGAATTGAACCTGGGTTCTCTGGAAGAGCAGCCAGTGCCCTTAACCTCTGAACTGTCCCTCCAGCCCAATAAAATTTGCATCTATTTTAACCACAAATATAGGTCTGTAGTTCTCATTTTTTTGCTGTGTTATTATCTGATTTTGATATTAGAGTAATACTTGCTTTATAGAAAGAGTTTGTGAGTGTTCCTTTTATCTCTATTTTGTGGAATAGTTTTAGAAGCATTGTTTTCAGTTTCACTTGAAATATTGAAATATTGGGGTAGAATTCTGTTATTAATTTGTCTGGACTGAAATTTTTTTTTTGGTTTTTCGAGACAGGGTTCCTCTGTGTAGCTTTGTGCCTTTTCCTGGAACTCACTTGGTAGCCCAGGCTGGCCTCGAACTCACAGAGATCCGCCTGCCTCTGCCTCCCGAGTGCTGGGATTAAAGGCGTGCGCCACCACCGCCTGGCTGGACTGAAATTTTTTAATACTGTTCATTCTCCTTTATTATGATAGGTCTGGTTAAATAATTACTCTCATCTTGGGTTAACTTGGGTGAACAATATGTATCTAGAAATTCACCGATTTCTTTTGTTTTCCAACTTAGTGATTTTCCAACTTAGTGAAATATAGGTTCTTAAATTATGTCTTTATGATTTTCTGGATTTTATTGTGTTTGTTTTAGTGTTTTCATGTTTATCTTACTTTTATTAATTTGGGTATTCTCTTTCTCCCTTTTAATTAATTAATCTAAAGGTTTGCCAATCTTCTTCATTTTTACAGTAACCAAATCTTTATTTCTTTGATTCTTTTTCTTTTTTCATTTCATTATTTTTATCCTGGTTTTGATTATTTCTTCTCATCTGTCATTTGGGATTTGTTTTTTCTTTTCTTATTTTTTACAAAGCATGGAGGGCCATCATTAAATTATTTATTTGAGTTCCTTCTTGTTTTTAATGTAGATACTTAGAGCTATAAATTTCCTTTTATAATTGCTTTCATTATATCCCAGAAGTTTTGATATGTTGTATTTTCATTGAATTCCAAGATTTAAAAAATTTCCTTCTTAATCTCATCAATGTTTCATTCATTGTTCTAAAGTGGGTTGTTTCATGTTCATTTGTTGGAGTCTTTTCTGGGGTTTTTCTAGCTTTTCATTTCATTCTGTGTTGGTCAGATAAGATACATAAAATTATTTTAATTTTCTTAAATTTGTTAAGAGTTTATTTGTGTACCAATATGAGGTGTATTTTAGAAAAAAAATTTCCATGGGCTGCTGAAAAGAATGTGTATGCTGCAGTGATAGGATGCAATATTCTGTAAATATATGTTAGGTCCATTTGGTCTATGATGTAATTTAACTTTTTTTGTTTCTTATACATATTTTCCTTTGATGATGTTTCCATGGTGAAAGTGGGATACTAAAATCACCTACCATTACCAGGTTAGGGATAATCAATGATATAATGTCTACTAATGTTTGCTTTATAAATTTGGGTCAACCAAGTTTGGTGCATATATGTTTAGAACTTTAATATTTTCCTTGTGGAGTATTCCTTTGACCAACATGAACTGACCTTCTTAATAGATTCTTACTACTTTTAGCTTGAAGTTTATTTTGACAGATATTAGGATAATGGTGCCCGATTGTTTCTTGTTTCTACTTGTTTGTGATATTTTTTCTATGCCTTCAGGTAGTCTATCCTTGAGGATAAGTTTTTTTTTTCCCCAACAAAGAGATGGATCTTGTTTTCTAACCCAACTGGTTAGTCTGTGTCTTTCAGCTGGAGAACTGTGGTCATTAAGTTATTAATGAAAGACATGTATTGTAGTATGAATGGTCCAGTGCTGGATAAAATCACTGATGTCCTTTCTCACTCAATAGCCTAAATATTACCTTCTAGCATCATAGCAGCTAATCACCAAGAGGTTCTAGTTAGTTCAAGATTGGCTTCATTGTGTCCTACAACCAAATGTGTTGTGTTTAAGCAATAGACTTTTGCTGTCTAGGTATGATGGGCAACTAAACACAATGACAGTAGCCTGTGTTGTTTTGGTTGCCTGTGAGGCCCCTATGAACAATAATTCATGGGACGGTAACCTGTGTCTGGCACTGAGATTTTCATTTAATGATCCATATTTTCTGGAAGAAGCATTGTTTATCAATGTGGGATACTTCTGTTCAAACTCTCTTTTTCAAAAAAAAATTATACTTTTAATTAGCTTATAAACTCAGTCCTCTTCATGCATACTTAGCCACACTCTATCCTTTCTTAGCTGTACCTCCTCTATCTTTATTCTTGTTTGAATCTGTAGTTTTTATGATATCTGTTTGATTATTTCTACTTTGCACAATAGATTTCATGGTACCATTTCTTTTTACCCCTAACCCTTAGACTTTTGGATATGCTTTTCCATTACTTCAGTCTCAAGTTCTATATCTAGTACTCTATGTAGGGCTAGTTTTGTTGTATAAATCCATTCAATCTGCTAACATGGAAATTTTTTCTTTTTCCTTTAATTATAATGAATACTTTTGCCAGGAATTTTAGGTTGGCGCCTTAGTTCTTTCAGATTTTTAAGCATGTTGCTCCTAGATCTTTTTACTTTCAAAGTTTTCATCTAGAAAAGGAGTAGCACGACAGATGGAGGGAAAAGAAATTGAATGTAGTCAAAGCATTTGATATACTTGAATGAAAATGATTCAGGAGTGGAAAGAAATAGAACTGAAATATAGACATATGATAACTTGTTCAGGGACCGATTTATAAGCAAGGGAATATGATCCTTACATTAAAACAAATATAACCCAATAAGGCCTGAAGTTGATGTGGTGGAATGCCCGACTTTGATTAATCTAACAAGTACAAACATAGATTAACTGTGGAAAAAGACTCTAAGAAGGTTATTGCAATAAAGAGATCCAGATAATGGGGTTGATGGTGATTGCTAGAATAAGAAGAGAGTTCCAATGACAACAATGCAAGTATCTCAAGGCTTAGCAGAAAAGGGTTTTCCCTCCATAGATAGAAGTGAACAGGACTGTAAGTCATTGACTGTGAAGAAATCAGATGAATGGACAGAAGGTGCATTCATAAATATTTGACTAGAGAAACTTGCACCTTGAGGTCAGACACCTCCTGGGAGAGGGTTCGTACACAATAGTGATGATAGAACAAAAATCCCAAACAACAGAAGTTTGGGTAAATGAATTTAGTAAATATTTTTGTTCAGATTAGCCAGTGGGTACAAAGTGTTTAGGTTGTGACTAGTGAGTCACAGAATAAGAATTTGGAGTCTGCGTGAGAATTGTCAAATGTAAGCAAGAGAGGCTGCTGTGGGTTTGATTTGAATTATGTGGGAAGTGTTGGTTCTCCACAGACAGTCATATCCTGGGTTAGGAAAAGAGTGGAGGCATTTCTTCACTTTTTGTCTCATAGGATCATTGTCCTTGTGTAGATTAACTGGTCAAGTTTCAGAAAGAGGACTTTAACTATGCTTTGGAGAAGAAGTTGAGGATGAGATGAAATATAAGAATTACATAGTAATTCAAGTGTAATAGCCCTGGACCAGTTAGAGACAATAGTCATAAAAAAAGGGCTGAAAATATTCTAAGAGTGTAAAAAGAGATGAAAAAAACCAAATGAAAAATACAATAACAAGCACCTGGAGGTCTTAGTGTTTGATTGTATCTGGGAGTTGAGCACAACACATTTTTGAAGTCAAAACTCTTTTAGGAGTATATTATATTATAAATATATAGTATATTTACGAGTATATTCTGCTAATCATAACTACAATTTTCCTATGAGTTCTTTATTGTATTTAGTTTCTATTATGCATGAGATCTTTGAGTCCTGCTTCACAAAACCCTTTTCACCTTTCAGGGACTTCATTTTTCTCTAGCATGACCCCTTTCCTCCTACACTCTTGTTTCGTCTGATTTCTTCATTTCATAACTAGAAATAGACTGTAATATCTCTTGTAGTTGGTCAATTTCTAGTTTCCAAAGTCAGTTTTTATAATTGATCCCTACATTGCAGAACAGGAGCCAGAAGGAATGTAAGAGCTGGAAGACAGGGAGAAGGCTGCAAATGTTCTCTGCTAGACAGGACACAGCTCTTCTAAGTATAACTCTCAGCTGCAGAGGATGCTTACACTGGGCCTGAATAAGATAGGACCTACCAAGTCAGTCACGGAAGGAGGGATTCGAGAAGCTCTTCTTCTTCTTCTTCTTCTTCTTCTTCTTCTTCTTCTTCTTCTTCTTCTTCTTCTTCTTCTTCTTCTTCTTCTCTCCTCCTCCTCCCCCTCCCCCTCCCCTCCCCCCCCTCCTCCTCCTCCTCCTTCACTTCATTTAACTTACCAACCGCAGATCCCCCTCTCATCCATCCTCCCACTCCCACAACATGCCCTCCTTCAACAGGGTAAGTTCTCCCATGGGGGTGCAGCTAAGCTTGGTATATTTAGTGAGGCAGTACCAAGCCCCTCCCCACTTTATCAGGAGTGAGCAAGGTGTCTGAATATAGATAATGAGATCCAGAATGCTGGCTCATGCACCAGGGATAGATCCTGATCACACTGCTGGGGGCCCCTCAAACAGGCCCAGCTACCCAAGTGTCTTCCATATGCAGAGGGTCTAGTCCAGCCCCAAGCAGGTTCCACAGCTGTAGGTCTAAAGTTTGTGAGTTCCTTTGAGTTTGGTTCAGTTGTCTCTGTAGATTTTCCCTTATGATCTTGACCCCAGTTGCTCATGTAATCCCTCTTTCCTCTCTTTAACTGGACTTTCAGAGCGTGGTGTTTGGTTGTGGATCTCTGCATCTGCTTCCATCAGTTACTTGATGAAGGCTCTGTGATGACAGTTAGGGTAGTCACCAATCTGATTACCAGGGTAGGCCATTTCAGGCACCCTCACCACTGTTGCTAATAGTCTTCTCTGGGATCATCCTTGTGGATATCTAGCAATTTCCCTAGTATCAGGTTTCTCCCTTACCCCATAATGTCTCCCTCTATCAAGATATCTCTTTCATTGTTCTCCCACTCTGTCCCTCCCCCAGCTCAACCATCCTGTTCCTAATTTTTTCATTCCCCATCCCCTGCCCGTGAAACTAGGAAACAAGAAGGGCCCTAAGAGGGATGTATGGATCACCTTGGGATGGGGAAACAGAGGAGATTCTGATGAGTAAACTGGGGGTGGGGGGCAATAGAGGGTAGAGGCTCTACTTCTTGTTGATTAGCCATTGTTACTGATGGATTCTGGGGGAGATGACATCATTGTTTTTAGTTGTGCACCCACTGATGAGCCTACCATGCTCCATCTAATAGATCCCAAACTGCAATCACACATATGGCCCTGGTTGAGCTCACTGGATCAGAAAACATAAAAATGTCATAAATATGGAAAGAAATTAGTAGAAACAAAAGAGAACTGTCAGGATAAGAAAGAACTGGTGGTGGGAAAGAGAGGGGGACCAGGACTAATAAGAATAAATTATATCCAAGTATGAAACTTCCCAATAACGGATTCAATAAATAAAAAGAGATTTATCCTTTAACTCTAGGTCTTTATCTGACTTAAAATTAGTCTTAAATATTAGAACCCATCTCATACATCTAAATTATATCAATTCTTATCTTAGTTTTACTGATAAAAATATATTTAGGACACTGAAGAGATTTGCTGCATGATTCAGAGTGTTTCCTAGTTCTTTCTGGCTACCACAGGGAGAGGAGCCACTTCCATATCTGCTCATCTGCAAAGGATGGTAGTGTGTAATTGCACCAGTATCATGACTAAGAGAATAGGCAGACATAACAGCACCAAACCCAATAATCTGAAGGTCTGAAACTCCTTCTGCTACAATGGGCTGATCACTGTAAGACTGTGGTAGTCGAATCCATGGCTGTTGGCAAAGGGATCATGGTGGTTATGAAATGTAGACTGGGATAGTGAAAACCAGCCACTTCTTACTGAGGACCACCATCAACAAGAATGCACCGGCCACCCTCAGTAGCATCAGGCACGTGATCCAGAAGAACAAGTTTAGATCCCAGATCCCATGTTGGATAGCTCACAACCTCCTATACCCTTAGCTGCTGGCTATCTTATGCCTTTTTCTGGCCTCTGTGGACATTTGTTCTCACATGCTCATACCTACACATGCACACACAGATATAAAATATATCTTTAAAATATGTATCTGTTATCACTGAACAGGTATTCTGAGGTTCCTATTAGTAATTTAATTTTATTGGTATTTTGAAGAAGCCTATGTACCCAGATCACAGAATAGAACACATACCTAGAAGGCCCACATTAGGTCAATTTTGTAGCAACACACTTTATCTTGATTTCTAATACATAAGTTAACTCTCTGCATTTTTTATCTTCATGAAATTGTATAGTATGCAAAATATTTTATGTCTCATTCTTTTTCTTTTACTATATTAATGACATATTATTACTTGTAATCTGTGTGTAGTCATTACTGAATTGTATTCCATTGTTTAAATACATTGTAATTCATTTATTCCACCATTCAGAGATATTTGGTTTGGTTTTAGTTTCAGTTGAATGAGTAATGCTATTATAAAAATCCTTGTAAATATGTCTTCTACTGTACTAATTTAATTTGAAGAACAATGTTCCATAGAATTCCTTTATGCTTTAGATATATGGGTTACTATTTGATTTTGCCATTTTTGGAGATTATTACATATTCTGGGTGTGATCATAATCCCAACAGTTATTTGACTTTTAGTCATTTTGATTCTTCGTTATGTATCTGCCTGTCTCTATGAGTGTTAACTATTGTTTTACATTAACTTCACAGGTAGATTTTATGTTTATATTTTGTTTCCAAGAAGGGTTCTGGCAAAACATTCCACAGAGAGTTTGGGAATTTGGTCTGCATGTTTGTGGCCTTATAATTATGAGAACTTAAATTTGAACCCAGAACCCATTTTGGGGGCTAGGAAGAAGAAGAAGGAGGAGGAGGAGGAGGAGGAGGAGGAGGAGGAGGAGGAGGAGGAGGAGGAGAAGAAGAAGAAGAAGAAGAAGAAGAAGAAGAAGAAGAAGAAGCTGGGCATAATGGTGCATACTTGTAATCCCATCACTAGAATGATGGGATTACAGGTGGATCCTTAGGGGGTCACTAATCAGTCAGCCTAGATATTTGATGAGTTATAGGCCAGAGAAACCTTGTCCCAAAAAACAAAAACAAAAGCCAGCAGATTGCACCTAAGGACATGGGATACAAGACCCCTGTATAGTGATATTTTATTTGTACTGAAATGTGATTTTTATTTGTATGTTAATAAATAAAGTTGCCTGGGGGTCAGAGCTAATATCAGGCCATAGCAGAGCTGGGCGTTCATGGCGCACACCTTTAATCCCAGCACTTGGTAGGCAGAGCTAGGTAGATCTCTGTGTGGTCAAGGATACAGCCAGCAATGGAGACACACGCCGTTAATCTCAATACCAACCATAGAAGATATGGAGGTCTGTACAAACAGGCAGTGATGAGGCAGTCATGTGATTGGGTTTACAACCAATGAGAAGGCAGAACAGAAAGTCTATATAAAGACAAACACACAGGAAGTAGGTCTCTCTTGGCTGAAGAGGCTAGCTGCAGCACACTGGTAAGGCTCTTAGCTCTGATCTCTTGGCTTTCTTCTTTGCATTGGTTTTGTTTCTTATTTAATAAGACCATTGGTTACATCTACACCCCTGGTCTGTACATACATGTGTACTTGCACACATACAAACACACACACACATTTTTATGTATGTATGTATATATATATATGTACACATTCTCAGGAGTATGGGTCAGGGGTTACTTAAAAGAGGCAGGGATAATGTAAAAGCTGCTGCATCACCAGAAAGCTTGACCTGGATAATGACTCCCAACAACCTGCAGCCCTGAAGCTCTCTACTCAACTTGTAGGCATTCAACTATAGGACTCTCCCTGACCACCTCCCCTGTAACTGTAATTCTTACTTGATAACTTTTTGTTGTATGTAATTTTACCATATTAAAGTAAAAAAACCTTCCTTTTTAATTAGACAAAAGGGGGAAATGCTGTGGAATAATCCTTCTGTATACTGTGTGAATATATGTCGCTATGATTGATTTAATAAACAATCTGACTGGTCAATAGCTGAACAGGATAAAGTTAGGCAGGAAAGCTAAACTGAGAATGATGGGAAGAAGAAGTGTGCACTCAGAGGAGTCTTCAGCCAGACACAGATGGAGCAGGAGATGAATGTGCCATGCTAATAAAGGTACCACCAGTTAGCAGAGCGTAAATAAAGAATATGAGTTAACTTAAAATACAAGAACTAGTTAGTAATAAGCCTGAGCTATTGGCTGAGAATTTTCAATTAATATAAATCTCGGTGTGTTTATTTTGAGAGTGACTGCAGGACAGGAAAACTCCGCCTGCACTCCCCAAAGCCAAGACTTAAATAGAATTTAAAGTTCCTAGAAGTTAGTTACTTGAGGACTACAGAAGCAAAGCCCTTGTCCCAGACTCCAGACACCCAGGAGTCTCAAAAAGAAGTAATGCATCCTGAAATTTACAATTTATCTAAGGAAAACAGCTAACTTTCCCATTCTGCTCCTAACAGAATCCCTGTCCCCTGTTCCTATCCTTATCTACAAAAACCCCAGCTTGAAGCATGCAGTTGAAATCTGGTCATGGTGTTTCTGAGTCTTGTACCCTGATCACAGTATAGCCGGGTTTGGAGGTGCCATCTCTCTGACATTAAGGAAAGCCCATTCCAAAGGTCTTCCAAATTCTCATCTTTTCTTTTTTCTTAATTCATACATATTCTTACAGTGGCAGCCTAACCATCTTTTTTTTTTTTTTCCTGCAGCTGGCCTTATTAGAGCTCCACCTTCAGTAATCATTTACTTCTCCTTTCACTGATGGGTAGGGGCCCTGAGGACCTTCTAAGTCCCTGTTCTTCCCAGCTCTTGATGTTTTGTTTACCTCCTAAGGCATGAGCAAGTGTTCCATTCTGGAGGGAATGTTGCAAACACACACACACACACACACACACACACACACACACACACACACACACACACTACACAATTTACCAGAGTCTATGCATTCTTAAAAGACTTTTTTTTGGAGCTGGAGAGACGATTCAGTGGTTAAGAGTGTATCATACTCTTGCAAAATTCAATTTCCAGAACCCATATCAGGCTGCTTACAAATGCCTGAAACTCCAGTTCCAGGGAATACAACACCCTCTTTTGGCCCAGTGTGTACTGCGCTTATATATATAAGCCCACACTGTCTCACACACATATACACATAAATAAAGAATAAAAATAAAACTTTATAAAAAGCTTTTCTGTTAAAAACAACTTGTGTATTACTGAAATCTTCTTAATGATTTTTTAAATTTCAGTTTATACATTTTATTTTTATTCCTTTTATTAAAAATAGATTCTCATACAATATGCCCTGATTATAGCTTCCCCTCCCTCGGTTCCTCCAAGTCCCTCCCTACCTCCTGTCCCTTCCAGATCCACTCCCTTTCTGTCTATCATTAGAAAAGATCTCTAAGAAATAGCAACCAAACATGAAAAAATAAAATGCAATAAGATGAAGCAAAAACTATCATATTGATGTTGGTCATGGCAACCCAATGGACAGAAAAGAGTCCTAAGAGTAGGTGCAAGAGTCAGAGACCCACTTGTTCTCACATTTAGGAATCTCATAAAAATATTAAGCCTATTATTCTTAGGTTTGTTTTTTTTTTTCATGGTGTGCCAGCTTTCCTGGCTGCTTTATGTCAGGAGAGTTTAATGGAGACATGACATTCTGGCTGTTGTTGATTGTGTTTTTATGCTGGAGTCTAGGCATCTGGATTTGGGGTAACTATAGGTCTAGGTACTGATTTCTGGATTTATCTTTGCTGGGTCTATGTTTGTTCCTTGGTTTCTGTTTCCTCTTTGGATTTTTGGAGAGTGTGAAGGCTGTGTGTTGCTTGTTTTCCTAGCCTATGCAGCTGGTGTGATTGCAGGGAATGTTTGCTGGTGTTGGAGGCTGGGATACTGAGATGAGTTGCAGGAGGGAAGGTTGGGGTAGGTCTTTATGATCCTTTGGGTATGGGGTCAGAGAGGAAAGGGAGACCACTGCAGGTTTCCTGCTGCAGAACTAGGCATGGAACTGGGGATATTGGATCTCAGGAGCAGTAGTAGAAGTATAAGTCTGCCTTCAGCCTACTTGTTGCCCTGGGAGGAGTGGCCTTTGGGTTAACAGGGATTGTGTGCTGGGGTTGGGGGCCTGGGACAAAGCAACAAGCAGGAGAGGAAAGTTAGAAGGCGAATGTCTGTGCGATCTACAGGAGATGGGAGTGTAGTTGAAGTTTTCTCCAGTTCTGCCTAGCCCCACACACCCCTCAGCCACTTATAAAATAATCACTCAGAAGCTTATATTAATTAAAACTGCTTGGCCATTAGCCCAGGCTAAATACTGACTAGCTTTTACACTTAAACTCAGCCCATTTCTGTTAATCTATATGTCGCCACATTTTTTTGTGGCTTTACCTGTGTGCCATTACATGCTGCTCCCTGGATGGTGGGCTGGCATTTCCTGAAAATAAAAACATCGATTGGCCAGAAAAGTATAGGTGGGATAAACAGACAAGGAGAATTCTGGGAAGAAGAAGGCTGAGTCAGGAGAAGCCAGCCCGCCATCCAGGGAGCAGCATATAATGACACATAGGTATAGCCATGGAAAACGTGGTGATGTATAGATTAACAGAAATAGGCTAATTTTAAATGTAAGAGCTAGTCAGTGGTAGGCCCGAGCTAATGGCCAAGCAGTTTTAATTAATATAAGCCTCTGTGTGTTTACTTGGGTCTGAGTGGCTGTAGACTGGGTGAGATGCAGGAAATCTTCAGCTACATGGGAGCTGGAGGAGGTGGGGAAGGAAAGATGCCATGGCTGTTCTGTGGCAGAGCTGGGGATAAGCCTGGGGAATTGAATCTGGCAGAGCAGAGAGAAGAGAAGATCTCCAGGCAGCCTACATGATTCTCTGGCAGGCACCTGTGGGTTAACAGGGGGTGTCTGCTGGAGTTGGAAACTGAGATACTGAAGTAAGACCCCACAAAGGTCTATTTAATAATTTATTAAGGGGTGCATTGGAAATACAGACTCACAAATATAGAACAAGGTAGATGCCATTGCTGTCCCGTCTTTATATCCAAGGATGATGAGGACCAACCACAACGCTTGCTCCTGCTCTGACCACCCAAGAGAGAGAGAGAGCACTCGACTCCCTCCTCAGTTTTATCTGGTCATGTATCAAGAGAAAACCACGCCCATTGGACCAGTCACCCCAATGTCATTGGCTAAACAGATCAAACTCCCACAACATTTCCACTCCCCCTTTTTTTAATTAAGAAGGTTCTAATCCTAACATAAAACTATATATAATAAGGACAACTATCAAGTATTGTGCAGAAGAAAGAAAAGATAATTAACATTAACAAAAATGAAACTGCAACCAACAAAAACAATATCATGCTAGAAACACATTCTAAATGTCCAGATCATAGGTAATTGGCAAATTATATAGATTTTTCTAATAGCTGCTCTATCCTGAAGAGTCTAAGTCTTGTACCTAACAGCCCTTAGCTAAGATATGAGAGAACTGTAACTGTTACTATCTAGTCTTTAACTCCATCAAAGGCCTGAGAAGGAAAATAATATTACCTGAGTAGGCAGGAAGTGCAAGCAAGTGACTTTTGTAAGATGCAAGAAATGACAGAAACAGTTGGCTGCCTGGACAGTCATCCAAAGTTTCTCTGCAATGTTGGAGCATCCAACTTTGACTATAGGCCTAGAATATTTGACAGACCATTTTCAGAAGCAGGAAGATTTGAAAGACTGTCCTACCCTGTCTTGACAAGGTTCAGCAGTCACTTTTCCTTGTGTCCAGATTGGACAGCATGCTTACTGTCAGCAGTTGAGGCAAGGGCAATTCTTTGCCCAATAGGCCAGTTTTGCCAAGAAGAAAACAAGCTCCATATGGAGTGTCTTTGGTGTCCATCATCCTCTTGGGAGTAGATCAGTGTTGCCAGGAGCAGTTGTGTTTCATGCCAACAGAATTTTGTTATTTAAACATTTAAATGCCATATTCTGTAGTTCTTGAAGTGTTCAAAGATTACCTATCTCTGTGGAATATATCTTTGTGTATCTAGAAAACCTAACTAACATAAAAGTATGACAAACAGGGATGACTATTAACCTGTAGTTCTTAATAACCTATACAGCTTAAAGACTAAAGCTTCACATTCTAAAAATAATCAGTCTGTAAACAGATGTACAGTATAAGGACAATGACCTCAAAATTGTGACATTATACAAAAATATCTTAATCAGAGGTAGAAATGTATAGTGCAATATGACAAAAATATCCTTAATTTGCATCAATATACAAAATATCCTAAACAGAAGTAGAAACATACATACAATGCCCCCTCAGAAAATCTAGGAATGAGGGTGCAAATAACAGTAAGTTTTTGAATTAGACACCAATAGTATTAGATTTTTATATCTATTTTTACATCTAACATGTAGTTAGTACTGAAAAATGATTTATAATACATCTCAAAAACATTACATCAGTAATGTCAATAACTTCTGCCTCATCAACAATTTTTCTAATCATGAATTTCCCTGATTTAACAAAGGAACAAAATGCAAATCAGGTTTTACTAAAACATGCATATCTCTCCATAAAAGAACTCTCACATTATGAACACACTTAATGTTGTATTTGTCTTAGATTGTTTCATTAAAAACTACACTAAAATAAAGATATCTCTTTTAGCAACTCTGAGTATTGGGAAGAAACTCGGGTATAATTAATTGTAGAATTTTCAATTGATCTATTTGTATTTAGGAACAAGATTAACAGAAATTATTTTTCCTTTGTTTAAGAAAAATAAACTTTTCTGCTAGGATACCATTACATTTATTTTTCTTTTATGGTGCTGAAGATTGACAATAAGCTTCAAGTGCAATAGACAATTGCTTTACCACTGAGATGCACCACAACCCTGTGATCTGGTTTTTATGTATGTTGATAGACTTGCTCTGCACTCATGAGAGTATCTTTATGGTTGCCTTCCCCCAGGAACAGACCTTGGGATGAATAAAAGTGATTTGTTTGGGAAATGATACAGAAAATGCTGGTTGTGGGGTTGGAAAGTCTGTCAACGATGACATAATGACAGTGTTCATAGTTTTAGAGGGTCAGTCCATTATCATTATGATGGGGAGTTGGTGGCTCAAGTAGAAAGGCATGACACTGGGGAAGCAGCTGAGAACCCACATCTGATTGGTGGGCAGGTAGGGCAACAGAGAGAAGACTCTTGTTCATTCAATCTCTAGTCTTTGTTTTTTGATTTGGAATGAAGACAATTAACATTCACAGATTTTTATTAAAAGGTGTGAAGGTGTGTACTAACCAATAACCCTTGCAACTTATTTATTTATTTATTTGTTTTTTAGGGTTATATCATTTTCTGTTCCTCATTTACTCATTTACTTTTTAATATGATTGATTGTTTCTGTTGTCTTTTGGGTGTGCTTATTGTTTTCTTCAGTGTACAGGATTCTTTTATTTTATTATTATTTTTTTTTTACAGTGTTAGATGATGAGTCATGAAATAGCTGTAAATTTAGCACATCCCCAGAGATATCATCAATACATGAAGTATCCTCTTTGTGGATCAAAGGAATGGATTGCATTTTACCTGATGTACTATGAGGGAGATATTAAAATTATGTATAAGCCATAGCAGTCTCCATACCTGCCATTGTGGCTACTTTATTCTTGAGCCCACTGAATGGGCACTTGGGTGACCACAGACCAAGTCAAATGGCCAAGTTATTTTGTCTTCGTGCTATTAAGTGATTTTTTTCTTGTTGTTGATTTCTTAGCTGTTAAGATCTGAGGACTTAGTAACCATCAGAGGCTGTTCTATTTCTCTATCTGAGATCCCCTGGTCTTCTGCATTCTTTTAAGGTTAGTGTTAGACCTTTGACAATCACATCAAGCTGTTTACCACTGATCAAGGATTTATGTGTATCAGTCTTAAGGGGTTAATCACCAGAAATAATGCTAGGGATGTTTTGCCCCACCAATCTGCATCACTGCTACCATACTCAGATGTACCACGTGATCTAGTTGAACCTTAGCTGGCTCCTGCAGTTGTCATGTGGCAACAACCATGAAAAACTTCTCTTCATCACATGGAAAATCTTATCTCTATGTTGCTCTTCCAGAGTTCTACATAGATGTCTACAGTCCAGGGACAAGGTACTAGGCTACCAGGTATTAGGTATTTGGGTATGTCAGAGAAACTTTCCCTCTAGTATTCCTGACATCCTCCATACTCATGTATCCTTCTTGCCCTGTTATGTACAAAACCTAAAGTTCAAGTTTGCATACATCAAGATTCTGCAGGCCCAAAGGAAGGGAGGTCAAGATTGGGCATGCTGGCTCTTAACCTGAAGTGATTAATAGCTTTTTTTTTTTTAATCGCCAGGAAGAGAACTAGATCTACTGACTGACAGTGAGTGATTCAGCCCTACAGGATGGGAAAGGAATGAGGGGAAGACGATGTGGATGGAGAGCCTGCTTCAGTTCTCCATGTGTTCCTGATCAGTCTGTCTGTGCCTGCATCTGCTTCTGAATGAGATTTTGACATGGTCTGTCTTGATGAAGCTCTTTTAATTCATTAAATAGTTAAATTAATGGAAAATAGTGCTCTATTGCAAACTAAAAATACATTTTCTTTCATTTTAAAATTTGTAAGTTTATGGTATTTTTTAATGTATCACCACTATCCAAATATATATTGTGGATATATATATATATGTCATATATATTTATATATATTGGATATAATATATATATATATAATATATTTTGAAGGAAAAGTCTTTGCATTTTAATCCCTTCAATGACATATTTTTCTTCCTTTTTGAAGAAAGGACATACATTTTAATTTTATGTAGCTGGAGTTTTTTGTGTCCAACTGGCTCCTGCAGCTGCTTAGATCCAAGTAAACACACAGAGGCTTATATTACTTATAAACTGTATGGCCATGGCAGGCTTCTTGCTATCTAGTTCTTATATCTTAAATTAACCCATTTTTATTAATCTATAAGTTGCCATGTGGCTTGTGGCTTACTGGTACTTTTACATCTTGCTTCTCATGGCGGTGGCTGGCAGCATCTCCTGATTCTGCCTTTCTCCTCCCAGAATTCTCCTCTCTGCTTATATCACCTATACTATACTTATTGCCTGGCTACTGGCCAATCAGTGTTTTATTTATCAATCAATCAGAACAACACATTCACAGCATACAGAAAGACATCCCCAGCAATTTTATATTGAGCCTTGACAATTACTAAGTAAGAAATTGATAGAATTTACAAAAGAAGAGAGAAAAGGAGGAAATAAGGGTAGGGTAGTACATACACATGCACATATGCACACAAACACATACACACACATACATACACACATGCACACACATACACACATATACACATACACACACAGACAGACAGATACACACAGAGAGAGACAGAGGCAGAGAGACAGCGAAAGAGGGAGGGACACAGAGACACACACAGAGAAAGAGAGAGACAGAGACAGAGAGACAGACACAGAGAGAGATGGACAGAGACAGATATATAAACAGAGAATTTACCACATTAATACACAGTATAAGTGTCAAACTCCTTACTAAAATGTCTGTGACACAAGTTTGGAACAAAATTGATTACAACATCAGCTAATTATTGCTAATAATAGTGGTTCCTATGTTGGAATCTTGAGTTATACTGTTAAATATTGAATGTGCTTCATGTTCCTGTCTACTTGTATTCAACTGTGCTTTGATTTTGATGACCTTTATCTGACACTTTTATGATATTACTTAGCACTTTGGAAATTGGAGACAAACACATTTTCTAAGAAGGAACTGAAACAAAAAGTCCACAAACCATAGAAAATATGCATCATGTTCTCCATTGTAATCAGGGCTATCAAAGAAAGCTTTATTTATGCAATAATGCAGTTGGGAGAAAAGTAACACTCAATTTACTTTGTCCCTTTGAAAGAATCAATTGTAACAAGCCAAATGTAATCAATTATATTTGGACATTTTGTGAAAGCAATGCTTTTTGTTAGTATTAATAATAAGTGTAGCACAGGAGCAGGACTTCCAGTTGGGGAACATTGGGAGTGAGTTAAACTCACAGAGGGAGTGCTGCTGTGAGGTGCAGGCCAGTGTGGGTGTTAATGCTGGGAATGAGCACAGAAGAAAGGGCAGGAAGTGAGCTGTGAGGAAGGCTCATTAAGTGCTCTTTAAAATGTCAGCACGCTAGAACTTGTTCTTCCAACTCCGTAGGTACAAGACAGAGTTTATTCTCTATCCTTGTGATTAAAGATTAGTAAGGCAAAGGTAATAAAGCAAAGATCTGTTTACTTTCCCGATGATGCTTAATTTATTTCATGCTTACTAAGTAGAGGACTCTTACTGCCGTGTATTTCAGTGCTAACACTTTTAAAAATTCTAAGCTTATTTTATTTATTTATGTGTTTATTTATTTGTGTGTGTAAGCATGCATGTGTGTGTGTGTTTTCTGTGTGTGTGTGAGATGGGGTCTTGATTCATTGTTCTGGCTGGCTTGGAACTCACTGCGTAGACCAGGATAGCTTCAAACTTGCGGGCAATCCTCCCACTTACAGCTTTGTAACAGCGTGACCAACTTTTGTACATGTGTGACATGTTAGGAATTTAATCTGGGGTCTTGGCAGCATCGTACAATTGAGATATATCCTCAGCCATATTCTTGTTTCTTCTGTACAATTGACTTCTGTAATCTTTCTGAAATTCCAAAGTAGAATCTGTCCAGTTTATTGTACTATTTAAAGGAAAACTTCCTCCATTATTTTAACCTGGAAAGGTTAGGTAAGTGCAAATTAAAGAACAGTGAACAGAACAGCAGGAAGGAAGAGAGAGCTTATTTATGTGCACATGGCAATGTACAAAAGAAATGAGTCCCAGAATAGAGACTGGTATTTATAACCTAACTTAATGGGAGACTGGGGAAGGTGCTCCTATGGAAAGAATAAGTGCATTTAACAGGATAAGACAAAAGTGCTCTTGGGGAGACAAATAGAAGTTATGACAGTTCATTATAATATTTCTTAATGCAATTTTTCATCTTAATGGCAATTGGTGCACCAAACTCTGATGCATCCCACTTCCAGTACTGCTTTAATTAAAGACAAAGATTAACCCCAAACCAATATTAGTAGGTGGTCTCAACACACCACTTTGTCCAATAAACAAACAAACAAAAAACGAACAGAGAAAGCTCAGAATTAAATAACATCTTATATTGAATGGGCATAACATATATCTACAGAATATTTCACCCAAGCAACAAAGAATATTCAATCTGTTCAGCACCCATGGAAACTTCTCTATAATAGACCACATACTGAGACATAAAACAAATATTAACAAATTCAGAAAAATTGAAATATTTCTATGTATGCTATCCAATCATTATGCAAGAGAACTTAAAACCAACTGCAAACAAATCACTAGCAAGCCCATAAACTGATGGAGGTTAAACAACTCATTACTGAATGATGAATGGGTCAAAGAAGAAATTGGGAAGGAAGTAAAAAGAATTCTGTAACTAAATGAAGATGAAAACACAACAAAGCAATTCTAGGACACACTAAAAGTTATTCTAAGAGGGAAATTTGTATCTCTAAGTGGCTATACTAAAAAGTCAGAAAGAGAATAAATGATTTAATAGTGTAAGTCAAGAAACTGGAAAAACAAGAACAAACCAAACTCTAATCCCATAGATGACAAGAAAAAAAAAACCCACAAAATAAAGGTAGAAATCAACAAAACAGAAGCAAAGAAAACAATATAAAGAATCAAGAAATGTAAGAACTATAAAAAGATTGGCAGACCCTTGACCCAACCAACCAAAACAAAGAAAGATATGGCCCAGATGAACAGAATCAGGAGTGAACAAGAAACATTGCAACAGACACCCCCCTACACACACACACACACACACACACACACACACACACACACACACACACACACACACACAGAGAGAGAGAGAGAGAGAGAGAGAGAGAGAGAGAGAGAGAGAGAGAGAGAGAGAGAGAGAGAGAGAGAGAATTCAGAATATTGTAAGGGAATACTTTAAAAACCTATACCTCATTAAATTGGAAATCTAAAAGAAATGGACGAATTTCTTCATTCACCCAAATGATCAATCAAGAAGAGATCAATAATTCAAACAAATCCACAACAAAGGCAGAGACCAAAAGAATATAATAATAATAATAATAATAATAATAATAATGATGATGATGATAATAAAAAGAACCCTTCTTACTCAAAAAGCCCAGATCAGATGGATTCGTAGCAGAATTCCACCAGACTGGTAAAGAAGATTTACAACCAGTGCTTCTTAAGTTATTTAAAAAATCCCTCCAAACAGAAAGGAAACCATAACTGTACACAATGTAGAGATCAATGGATTTGGGGAAGCCCAGCCCCTAGAGATACATCTTCAATAAAACTCCTGCACATAAGGCTTGGGGACCATCAGGGAACAGGGAGTGAAAAGATTGTAATGCAGTCTGCTCTGTGAATGTGTCTTCTACAAAGTGCTGCCTAAACCCAACAATATCAATAGACATGCTGTTGCAGAATCGGGGAGTCTCAATGGGTGCCAACCCCTAGACAAAGAGCTACAGGCAACTAATGACTGCAGAGGAGGGACAAAAATAACAGCCAATTACCTTGTCCTTGCAGAAGAATCAATTGTAACAAGCCGAATGTAATAAATTGTATTTGGACATTTTGTAAAAGTCATGCTTTTTATTAGTATTAATAAGTGTACCAAAGGATCAGGATTTATAGTCAGGGGAAGAGTGAGAGTGAGTTAAACTAGCAGAAGGAGGCTCTCCCAAGAATGGTTATCTAACTGGTTAGCTATCACACTGTGGTCAGCCCTGAAATCATATGCACATAAACAGTAAGAATGAATTCAGCAGGTTTTTTTTTTTATAGATTTGTGCACATATATGCATATAAACACACATATCTATATAACAATAATAATAAAAGAAAAAGAGGTCATCAATTTGAGGAGCAAGAGGGCATGCATTGGAGGGAGGGGACATGGGAAGGGTCAGAGCAGGAAAGTAAAGGGGAAAGTAATGGAATCACATTTAATTAAAATATATTAAAAATAAAAGAAAATGGGACTCCTTTTTATCTACTGAATCTCAAATAACTCCAGTTTAAAACATCATCAATTCTGAGATTCTATTATGTCCCCATAGTACTGCTACAGGGATTAGCAATCTTACAGGCCACTCAGGATGAATTACTCCCACCCCATGGTCAACTTTCAACTATACCTGCCACTTCTGTGGTAACTCGAGGAAGGTAAACACCAGCTTTGCCATGCCTTAGGATTGAAATTGCAGTATGAAAAGGCAGAGGCATCTGTGCGATGTTGAAACCCAATAAGAGAAAGTTACACCCTGTTTGTCTAAAGGCTAGAATCTGAGTTCTACCACTGATCCTGTATAGAGATATGGCATTTCAAACTACACAAAACATGACATACTACTCTCCATTCCCTTTAAGAGTAGACAGCAGGCCTTATCAATCACTTTGCTAGGAGACCATCCTCTAGGAAAGCTGGCTCACTTGAAGCCATGCTAGTACTAGTACGATGAGAGAACTCATCACCCTGCTACGAAGACTAACTCTTCCAGAAAGCCCTCCTCCATGCAGATGGTGTTAGAGGCTCTATCAAGTAGCACTCTCGAGCCTGCCCTTTGCAGGAAAGCCCGATGTTTTTGCTTTTTTTCTTCTTTTAAAAAATCTTTTATTCTGGCCCAAAACCTAAATATGCTGATGCTGACACTCGGAGCTTTCTCATTCTTTCATTGAAACCCATCTATTCGTGTGCCTGATCATTGATCTCCATTTTTGAACCTGCCTGGTTTCTTGGCCCAAGTCAAAAAGGCGCAGCTTTTCTCTTCTACTCCACCTTGTGGCAGCTGCCAAGATTTACAGCCCGCCCGCCCAGGGTTTGTTACCCAAACCCTAAAAAATGTTGTTCTTCTGCGTCCTTGTGAATCCATTCCTAATTCTTTTATCTATGGGACCAAGAACCAAAATGATGGGACTGTGATTTACATGGTAACAGTACGAAAGACCATGAACAAGAACTTTAAAATGAGATTTGTTCACAGTATTAGAGTCGTATCATAATGGTTTTGTTAAACTGTAAGAGTTAATGTTAAATATGTAAATTTGATAGGATTTCCTTCCAAAATATATTCTAAATAAATATATATTAACAAGACTTTTATTTCATTTGTATAATAGTCATAGGTACTGTGGTGGTTTGAATAAAAATGGCTCCCATAGGTCCATAGGGAATGGCACTATTAGGACGTGTGACCTTGTTGGATTAGGTATGGCCTTAGTGGAGTAGGTGTGGCTTTGTTGGAGGAGGTGTGTCACTGGGGGTGGGCTTTGAGGTCTCATAAGCTCCAGCAAGGCCTAATGTCTCACTTCTCTTCCTGCTGCCCATAGATCCAGATGTGGAACTGTCAGCTTGCATGCTACCATGCTTCCTGCCATGATGATAATGGACTAAACCTCTGAATTGTAAGTCAGCCCCAGTGAAACGTTTTCCTTATAAGACTTGTAGTGGTCATGGTGTCTCTTCACATTTGTAAAACCCTAACTGAGACAAATCATGTAATCTCTTTTTCAAAATATTCTTACTATAAAACTGTTAAATGTAAGTTTCTATTATGGGCTGGCTACATGTAAAATACTTGATGTATATGTTTGCTAAAGCTCTTTGGGTTGTTTCCTTTTTACACCGAGGATGGATTACAGGTTATATAATCCCAACAGTGACATCCCAAATTTTGGTCTTTTAAAGCTGTCTGTATGACTATGCATGTAGGCATGGTCTACATGTACTTATGTTTTTTAAAAAATATAATTTACTTGGTATCAAATTGGCTTATAAGTAAGTTCTCATAGAAAATAAAATAGCTGAAATTAGCCCAGTTTCCTTTGGGCTTATAGTGAAACAAATTTTAAGGGAAAAATTTCCAACTTCTACTGCCTCACCAGGCTAAGTAAGCTTGGTCACATGTCCTGCATGTCAATTAAGGAACAAAATAACTGCAAAGTACAAAGAGAGGATATTTAACCAATGTAATCACTTTGGCAAAACCAATAGACAGGGCAGGCTGGAGAGATGGCTCAGCCATTAAAGGCTAGGCTCACAACCAAAAATACAAATAGACATGGCTAGTAGCCCTACATCTTTCTTTGAAGAAATTAACCCAAGTTTTCAAATTTAAATTAAAATTGAAAATATTTCTTAAAAGAAAATAAATGTCTATAATCATGCAGTTCTGTTCAAGGTGTTGTCTCCTTGATCCTGTACCAACTCTGCTTCTACAGCATGGCTCCTATTCCTTGAGGGTATAACTTAATTTGAAGTACGATTACTCTTGATCCACGATATGATTTTAAACATAATTTCTTTTGATTAATTCTTATTAATTCTTTATTGATTTCTTTGGGAATTTCACATCATGCACCCCAATTCCACTCATTTCCCAGTTCCTCCATATTCACCCTTCACCCTTGCAGCATCCCTTCTCAAAAGAAAATTTAAAAAAAATTAAAGCCAAACCAAAACAAAGAAACAAACAAACCAAGCCTCACTTTGCTTCTCTGTCTTTCGTGCCTCTCTAACATCTCTTCATTTATCCTGGTGGCATTGGGAGTTGCTATGTGTCTGTCACACAGTATACTCTTTTGTTCTTCCAACTTTACTTGCAAATGTTCATTGCAATGAGTCATTGGTCTGGTTCAAGGCCTCTGGTTTCTGGTATACCATCAACACTGGATTCTCATGGAAACTCCTCTCAGATATCCTGCAGCCACTCTAGTCATGGAGACCCTGCAGGTAGCCTTCCACAGGACCAGTCCCTTCATGAGCTTCAGCAGGTCCTAGATGGGGTAGATGTTAGGGTGGGCCAACCCAAGGCCTGGGTGGCAGTTGAGCTGGTTAGTCCAAGATTCTGGGTCCCTCAGGTGAGGGGTGGAGCCAGCTCCCCTAAGCCTGTGACATCAGGGTAGTTCTCCCTTGCACATGGTGAGGAGTGGGGCCATCTTTCCCAGTGTTAGGGAAGGGAATGTCTCCCATAAGGGTTGGGGCCAGCTCTCTTGCTATGCTGTTCAGAAAGGGGCAGGGCCAGCTATCCCAGGGCCAGCATAGGGCAGGCTCAGCATGGCCCTCTGATTTCATCACACATGTTTCCTATAGCCCCCTGAAGTGACATGGGCCACAGACATCAACACAGACCCCAGATGCAGCAGGACCACAGACCCAGATATGGCCCTTGGTAGCAGCTTGGGTCCAGATGACATCCTGGCCCTTAGTGGAAACATAGGCCACTCAAACCAGGTTGACTCTGGTGGCAACATGGGCCTTAGACTTCAACACAGACCCCAGGTGTAGCAGGATAACAGACTCAGACATGGTCCTCAGCAGCAGCTGGATCTGGATGTCATCATTGCCCCAGGCCCCAGTGGCAGGATGGATTTTGGACACCAATGTGGTCCCAAATCTTGGGCATCTGCATAGCCTTTGATGGCAACAGGAACCTTGGACCCTGGCTGTAGTAGGGCCATGGACCCAGGCATGGCCCTTAGCTGTGACTCTGTCTTGGATGTCACCATGGCATTGGATAGCAGTATAGGGCACTCATATCTGCATGACCCCAGCTGCAGCATGGCCCTCAGCCACCACCGTGGACTCAAGTGGTTGACCTGACTCTGGGTATCCACATGGCTCTTAGTTGCTGTGGGATGTTCTGTATGGCAAATGTGTTGCTCTGATTGGTCAATAAATAAAACACTGATTGGCCAGTGGCTAGGCAGGAAGTATAGGCGGGACTAACAGAGAGGAGAAAAGAAAGAACAGGAAGGCAGAAGGAGACACTGCCAGCTGCCCGCCATGACAAGAAGCATGTGAAGACGCCAGTAAGCCACGAGTCACGTGGCAAGGTATAGATTTATGGGAACGGATTAATTTAAGATATAAGCACAGTTAGCAAGAAGCTTGCCACAGCCATACAGTTTGTAAGCGATATAAGTCTCTGTGTTTACTTGGTCAGGTCTGAGCAGCTGTGGGATTGGTGGGTGACAGAGATTTGTTCTGACTATGGGCAAGGCAGGAAAACTCTAGCTACACTTAGTGGCAACGTGGACTTCAACACAGACCTCAGCTGTGGCAGGACCATGACCCAGACATGGTCCTTGGCAGCAGCCCAGGTCTGGAAGTAACCATGGCCCTAGATGGTAGCATAGGTCACTCCATTCAGCATGGCCCCAGTGGCAGCATGGCCCTTAGACACCAACATGGCTCCAGGTGGTGGCCCAGACTCCAGGAGTCCATCCACATGGCCCTCATGGCAGGCAACAGGAGTCACAGACATCAACAAAGACCCTGACTGCAGTAGGACCATTGGACCCAGACATGGCCCTTGGTAGCAGCCCAGACCTGGAGGTCACGATGGCCCTCAGTGGCAAGGCTTCCCACATCATCCTACTCCTCACTGCCTTCACTTCTGTTCTGCCCCTTTTCACAGCACACAAACCATTCTTATTCTCTTTCTCTCCCATTTCTCCACTACGTTTGCTCATCATAATGGGACCCATGGGCAGGTCTGTGGATGTCTTTCCACCAGCCCAGGTCTTGAAGACTCAGGCTGGCCTGTGTGTGGCTTGCACCTGCCAGACCTGAATGGCATTAGAGGGGCATGGATATTGAAGACTGCTCAGCTTCATTGACACTAACCAGGTCCTAGCATCATTTCTTAGCAACATGGGAGAACAGTATCTAGTAAATACTATGTGGCCCCTGATCAAAATGTGTCACTTGGCCAACAGGGGCAACTGTGGACAACAATTCCCTGAAGGAAGCTACACCTTGGAAATGAACCTTCTAGAAGGCTGGTTAACTGATTAGAATGTCAATGATTGTGGAGAATTTAGAATGCTGTAAGTACAGAGCCAAATTATCTTTGACCATCTTTAGCCCTCTGAATAGCTGCTTATTTTTAATAGCAGTTTATTGATCTCCTCTGTTTCTGTAAGTATTAGGTAAATCATTTGGAATGCAGAAACAGAGCACCAGTTTTCCCTTGGGATGTATTAACTTAGCAGACCACTTACTTCTACCAACCCAAACGCTAAGGGTGACATCAATGGCATCTGAGGTCTATAACTGAGCTTTCCCAACTTCGCTGTAGCCAGCCCCATTGATATGGTCATCAATGTATTTAGAAGTGTCTTGATTTATAGCTCTTTTTGTTCTGTGACTATAAAAGTTTCCTTAAACCAGTAGCATTTCAGAAAATGGGGTTTGGGCTAACCTACACCTATATTCTTAGGTCATGATCATTCCTATTTCTTATTTCACCCTTGAGGTATGAATCTTGTATTGTGTTGACATTCACATCTTGCCTTGAAGAATGTTCCAGTCTTCCTATTGGATTACTTGTGTTAATTCTTAATCTTTGACCCTCAATATAATATGGTCTCCACCTAATAGGGTGGTGAACATTTTAAAAGCTTAAATCTTGTTATACCCTTTTCTCATTAAAACCCAAGAACGGTTTCTGATCATGGCCTCCCCACATCTGGCTCCTTCCTTGAGACTCTACTCATACTTCACTTACCCATCAAGATAGTCTTTTTCTCAGGTGCTTGAACTTGCTTGTCTTGTATATTTATGAATCGCTTTTTAAATTTAAATAAAATTTTCTGTTTCTTTCTTTTTTTTGGTCATCCAAGTGTCTGTCAATTTCCTGTCCTTTGAGATAAGTGTTCCCTCCCATCCTCCACCTTTATTTTCTCAGACCAGTGAAATCAATAATGACTAACGTACTGTCACACTGCTATCGAGTATACTACTAAAAAGCCTTTCCTGAAAGATGACATATTTTTTCTTTTTAATATTCCTATCTTAACAGTCTTTGATATGCAATTACAAGTATTGATTGAATTAATGAGCTATCAACAGAAACCACACTCTGTAAAAATTCCTGCATGAAGGCAGTGAAGAAAGGCAGTTGGGTTTTCTGAATTGGAACTTATTATTGAGAACTGATAGTCTTTAAAATTATTTGAAAATTAAATTACCACAGAAATAAAATTCTAGGTAGTAGCTAGGCATTGTTCTCTTTTAAGCTATTCATTATCATTTATATGCTAACAGATTAAAGTCATAATTGACTATAAGCTATATAGAAAATTGCAATGAATATGCTCTATTAGAGTACTGATAAAATGTAATGTTCTATTTTACTAACTTTTCACAAATCACTAACAAAAATTACTTAAAAAACTAACAATGGACAATAGTGATGGCTATCATTTACTGACTACTAGATTGGATATTCTACCAGGGACATCACAACATCTGATTTACTTAAGCCTCATAACCATCCAGTAAGGCAAGATGTCTTTTTTTTTCATTTAGCCAGTAATGGAACACAGATTCAGAAAACTTAAGTAACAAACCCTAATGTTTTAACATTGTGTTTAGCAGAGTTATAATTCAAGCTTTATTTATAGATAAATTGATTAAATTTTAACATTAATGAATAGAGGTGTATAGAAGTAGATACATGGCTTGTGAAGAAATAAAATTCTTGATAAAGATTCTGAAGACTGACTGGCTAATTATAACTCCATAATTACAGAGAACTGGAATATTGCAGATGGAAAGACAAAGTGATCTTAAGCTGTCTTATTTCCTTTAATAGCCGCGTATCATCCAGACCTGTATCTGGCCTAACATTCCTTCTGACTACCAGGCAACACCTTTGGAATTTTTTTTAATATAGTAGACTTATGGCTCCCACCAATGCAGAAGCTTAGGAGTGTCATCAGATGGTATCTGAGACCTAGAACAGATTTCCCCTTTGTGTTGTATAATCTGCCTACTTGATGTCCTATCATTACGGGTAGTAAATGCATTGATTTATAGGTTTCTTTTTCTCTGTGAGTTTAAAAAGTTCATGTAACTTCTATCCAGGTCATTTGGGGCAATGTGCATCCTGTGTTTCCAGATCATGATCATTCATATTGGGCTGGGCATGAAATATCTTTCAATCCCTTGAGAATCAGAGCCGTACTTTTTATTCATAAGCTCAATAACTTCTCCAAGAGAGAACACATCTGTTTATATGAAGTATTATTTGTAATATAAATGTTTCTTTTGTCTAACTAAAGTTGCTAGAAAGAAGTTGCACTTACATTAAACCCTCTTGGAAGGCTAATTGATGAGCTGAAAATTGGTTATGGAAAGGCTAGAATATTGCAGGTTGTGTTGGACCTTTAATAGCCATTCATTCATTAGTCGCTCACTTCTGGGTGTGACCTAATATTCTGTGACTATTAGGTTATTTTATTTGAATGGCAGTCTAGATAAAAGGAAGTCCAATGAATAAGGATGATTGAAGATTTTCAGGGGTTCTCTGCTCAGACAGGTTAAGTGAAAATTATTTCCCTAGTTCTGCTTTGAGAATAATCTGCAAACGGCTGTGATGGAGCAAAGATACTTGGGAGATGATACAGGAAGAAGGATTTGTTAAAGTTGTTAAGGGTAGCATAATGAGGTGCAATAGCCTGGAACTAGACCATTAGGCTAGACATTAGGAGAGTTCTTCTAAATGTAGGGTTGATTAGATTTTAGAATAATTTGCTGAGAAAAGGGCACCAAGGTGTCATCCAGTAATACTCAAGAGTAGATTAGATGACTTACATATTGCTACTTATGGACAGAGGGACAAGATCAAACCCACAGTAATAGAGAACAAATTCTGTGACCCAGGATGTAGTTTCCTCTCTACAATAAACTCTACTTGATTCTGCTAAACAGCAAACAAATCATATAATTTGTAATGTTAAGTCTCAACCAAGAGTTAACACAGCAAAAATATACTTCTTTCTATCTTATTTTCCTCCAATCTGGCTTTCAGAGGGTAGATGTTTACATCAGTGAAGAGAATGAAAACAGTGTCCGTTTTACATTATATGGAATTAATTTGCAGCCAATGTGCTTATATTAACAAATTGTTATTTGGTTAGGAAATAGCCTGAATGGCACTTTGTCTCCTTAATGGCCCTCTTTAACAATTCAGTTTAGCTGGTTTTGCTTAATTTTCATGCTAATTTTAAGCTATTTCCAGTCTTTTAAGTTTTAACAGTATTTTAAATTTAACAGTGTATTGATGTTTGCATTTTATTTTTGTTTCTGTCTCCCCCTGTCCCCCCACCTCCCCGCAAGTGATTTGATTGGCATTTGGTTGCTTCCTACATGTGACAATTGGCTGCAAAAAGAGGCTTCTTTGGTTAGGAGTGAGAGCTGCATTTATCTCTAGGTATGAGGACAAGTATTTAGAACGTGATTAGGAATGATATGGGTTTAGGGAAGTGGCAGTAGTTGTATTTCTGGCCTTGCTAGCCATGGATAGTGGAATGGGTTTGCTATACCAGTCATGAATTCTCCCCTATCGAGTGGGCCTTCCATCCAACTAGGCTGCAATTGGTTACGCTCAGGATATAACTGCCACTGTTGCACCTTTTGGAATTTCTTGCTGCTCTGATTGCTGTTGTGGCTCATAGGCATTACAGCCGTGTATGACTATTGACTGTTTTTCTCCCTTGGAAGCTTGTGCAACTCCTCCTGGTACTATGAGAGTTAGTCCTCAGCGAGGAGTCTTTCAGGCTATTCAGTTTGATCCTTCCAAGTCCTATGTTCAAAGTATATGGTGTCTTCAGCAATAGGGTCTTACTTTCTGGTGCAATCAATGGCCATGTCAACAGCTTATAATTTTGGGGGGCTTCTCTGGAATTCTCCTGACCAATAATTGGAAGGAGGTTTGCCATGCCTAGAACTGAAGTTTTTGTTACATAGTTTATGGCTTTGTCAGAAGTATTGTCCCCCCGAATGGAGTAACTCTCTCTCTCTCTCTCTCTCTCTCTCTCTCTCTCTCTCTCTCTCTCTCTCTCTCTCTCTCTCTCTCTCTCTCACACACACACACACACTCTCTCTCTCTTTCTCCCTCCCTCCCACCCCTGCATGCACACGCACAATACACATGTAAGTATAAATATATGTAAAATGATATGATTCCCTATGGATTTTTCAAGCTTTCTTGAGGCTATTTATATGTCCTCTCTTTCTGTATGTTGCCCTCTGCAGGTATCCCATTGTGATTATTCCCATTTCTCATTTCTAGCACCTCTGTTCTATTCTTCCCCTCCATGTAGAGCTCCTTCCTTCTCCCCACCATGGTCTCTTTTTACTTTCTTGTTATCTGCAGTTACTCCAAGCTACATGCTCATTTCAAAAAGTTTGGAATCAGGATCCACAAATAAGAGAATCCATGAAGTATTTATCTGTCTGTGTCTGGGTTCCTCACTCAGTATACTTTTCTAGTTCCATTCATTTGCATGTAAATTTCATGATTTTACTTTTCTTTAGAGCTGAATAATATTCCACTGTGTATATATAGCACGTGGTGGTTTGACCAGAAATGCGTCCCATAGGGTCATGTATTTGAACTCTTAATCCCCAGTCGGTGATTTTGTTTGGGGAGGTTTAGGAGGTCAGTCTTGTCAGAGGAGGAAGTACATCACAGGATATGGGCTTTCAGGTAAAAATCCTTAATACTTTCATTTTCTGTTTCACCCATGTAAAGGATGTGAGCTCTCAGCAACCTGCTCTAGGCACCCATGCCTGCTGTGTGTCTCCATTCCTCTCAGCCATGACCAAGTCATTGGAGCCATTAAGTCCAAATATACTCATTTTTCTATAAGTTACCTTGGTCATGGTGTTTTATAACAGCAACAGAAAAGTAACTAATGCTGCATTTTCATTATCAGTTAATCCATTGAAGGACATTCAGGTTGTTTCCATTTCCTAGCTTTTTTTGACCAGAGCAGCAATGAACATGGCTGAGCAAGTATCTGTAGAATAGGATGTGGAATTCTTAGGCAATATGCCAAGGAGTGGGATAGCTGAATCACACAGTCCTATTTCTTAAAGAACTCATTTTATTGAAAATGTCTATAGTAATTTTGACTACTCTGACTACTGTCTTTGTATATCCTAATAGAGGAGACTCTATAGATAAGAGTTCATTGAATATTTTTGTCAGAAATATTGAGCTGACTTGTCCCACTTCCTTTAGCTCTTTCCTGAGACTGTAAGTTAAACCACTTGGCAAATATTAAAGTGCACACTCTTGTGTAGTAGGAACTATCCTACATGTTGGGCCATATGGTATTATTACAGTGGGCAAGAGCAATAGAGTTCATGTCTTTGTGAGGTTTACTGTGGTTAAGGAAACAGAGAGAGAAAAAGAGATAGATAGAGGTAGAGATAGAGATAGATAGAGATAGAGATAGAAATAGATAGATAGAATATAAATTGTCTGAATTGACCAGCTCTGTTGAGAAAAATTACGCAAAATAAGAGCTCATGATAAAATCTTAGCTAGTCATGGAGTTTTCTTGGGGGATATTTGGGCAGAAAGCTGCGCTTAGGAGGGAACTCATGCAGACCACCAGAGAAATAGGGTTCTAGGCTGCAGGGGTATCGCAGGCAGATTTCATACATAAGAGAAAAAACAAACAAACCGCAACTCTGCTACATCTGTACATCTACTTCCAAGGTCTTGTTCAATGTACTTAAATAAATTTCTATATGTGAAAGATGTTTCTTCATGCTCCCTCCCTACATGGAACAATTCAAATTGTTCTAATTTATAATATTTAAAATGAATGTATTTCTTCCATTTATTTCACAGATTCTAAATGCCCACTGTGACAAATATTGCTTGAGGCCTTTGTTTAAAGTTTCTCTCAGTACCAAGGGGCTTTGTCTTTGCATAAAATTTTAATTTTTTACAATATGAATAGTTTTTAAGTTAAGATTAAAAACAGGCAAATCTACCTTATAAGAAACTGTTATGTGAATATTGTTCATTAAAAACAGCATACTGCTTCATTCTAGTGGCCTCTTGCCAAAATACTCAGTATATTTAATCATTCTGTATCTGCTCTACTGCTTGAGACATTACTAGAAATTATTGTTTATCCATTTAAATGAATTCAATTCATCTGCATTAGTCCAATTCTATTCTTACAGATTTAATTTATTTCAATTAGAAGTATTTAATTATTCAGATCTACCACCTATTAAAAATGTTCATCTTCTACCACTTCTCTGATCACCAGTTTGAGATTATTTCACTTAAGGTAATAATCTAATTTTCTGAGGTCAAATAGGGTGAATTTTGTGAGAACAAAGGTATATCTATTAGACTGAGAATACTTTATAGTTTGCATTCCAAATAGATGACGAATATGTGGTACTCTGAACTAAATATAAAACTCTAAATATGTCAAGGACCGATATAACAATGTTGGATGATTGAGACCTTTGGGTAGTATTAGGATACAAGGGCTTTGTCCTTAAAACTGGATTAGTGATGCTCTGAAATGTGCTTGCAGGTGGAGTTTCTCTTTCTTCTGCTTCTTTGCCTTGTGGAGACACCGAGTTCCTCTCTGACTTGCTCTGATGCCTGTCACTGTGTGTGGTTGTAGTAAGAAGTCCATTCCAGATTTTTAAATTCACAGTCTTGATTTTGGAATTCACAGTCTTCAGAACTCTTCAGAGAATAAATTTACTTCATAATAAATGCTCAGTCTCTGTCATTCTGTTATAACAAAATGGAGTGAATTGCATGATTAACTTGCAAGGAAGTCAGACATTTTTGCAGTAGGAAAAAAGTGACCACAGGGTAGAAGACCCAAATAGCTCATAGCAAGAAGACAGGAATTTAGTTCTAAATCTGCCACAAAGGAAATACAATGTCTCAGCAAGGCTTTGGGGCTTTGGCCCACTCCCAGGAGTAGTGGATTTTGCTGTTTGTTGCAGTTTGGGTTTCTTTTTAAATTCTTAGTAGAATGGAAGAGGCAGTACTTTGTAAGCTCTGAAGTTAGTGTAAGTCTACTTTAACATCCCATTTCTATCATTTTGTTTTGTGTCCTTGGGAAAATAACCCGAAGTTCTGTTTCTTCTGCGGAATAGTTTTAGTAATGCCTTTTTTTTTCTTCTGGTGTAATAAACTAACCAACTTTAAGAGCATAAAGCAACAAACATTTTGTCATTTTCTTTTATTTTGTGATTTAGCAATCGATCAAGGGTCTAATACAGATGACTCTTGTTTTGGTCATGATGACTAATGGTGTAGCTACGGAAGCTTGAGCAGCCCGGATGGCTGGCAGGGTCCAGAACAAAAGACATTTGTTCATCCCGTTAATTTCTTCTTCTTCAAGTTGTATTAACAAAAGGGCTTGAAACTAAAGTGCTCCCTATAGGAAAGTGTTTTAAATGCTTGTTCCCAGGCAAGTAGTGCTGTTTGGGGTGCTATAGAACCTTTAAGAGCTTTTAGCCTGGCCAACAGAAGTATGTCACTAGGTTCAGGCCTTTGAAGATTATTATTCTGGCCTCTGTTATTCCTGGACTATCTCCAAGTGAACAGTCCATAACTTCTCTGCTGTCATCAACCAAAACCATGAACTAAAATGACTGTTTCCTCCCTGAAGATTTTTTTTTTGTTAGTTATTGTGGTAGACCATCACAGAGTAACTAATATACACATGTTGGGTTTAGATACAAGATGGGTCCTGCACACACGTTTGATACTTTAGTGAAGATGTTTAGCTGCAGATGGGCTACTATCTGTGTTTCTTCTTTGCTTGGTTTGCAGGATTCCTCATAGGGTGGTAGCCTTAAACCAGAAGCAAGATTCATTATTGGTGACTGATTCATTGCAGGGGGAGCTTTCCACGAGCCACTGAGGAAACTGAGGGGCATCTTATAACTTATCTGAGATTATTAAGAATGTCATTTCTACCACACCATTATTATTATTATTATTATTTACCTTTTTACATCTTTTTTTCTTTATTTTTTAAATTACACTCATGATATTCATTACTTACACTCATGATATTAATCACATTTGTGGTATTCATAGATTGCATTCGCAGTATTCATTCAATTATATATATATTTTAAATGTCAAATGTCATTTCTTGAAGGGGGTAGAAGTTCTTAAATACAGGCTTATAGCACAATGGGAGGACCCCGGAGGGCAGAAGTTCGCTACTGATGTTTTACAATCTTGCATCTAAGTTGTTAACACCCATTATTCAGGATACACAGACAAGAAACTTTCCTTAAGCATTCAGGAGGGTGGAACCTGGCAGGGAATTAGCATAGGGAGGATATCAAGGTCAAGGTCCGCAAGCAAGGCAACAGTTACCCAAAACGGGGACCAGGGTCCTGTAGGTCCCCCTTTTATTAAAAAATAAACTTCTGACTTGGGTTGTATGGGATGTCAGCAGGTCACTTTACCCATCATGGAGATGCCTGCCCAGGCCACATAGGTGCTCTGTCTTAGGTTGGTGAGTGCCCCCTAGGCATTACCCATCTCTGAATACTCATTATTATACCAGCTCAATCGCCACACCATTATTTAAACAAGTCACCTAGAACGTTTCTAGTTTAATATGAAGAGACAAATAGATAATTTTTGTTATGTTTTTAATAAAATATTTACTTATTCTTATTTTATGTGTATTAGTGCACTGCATGTATGTCTGATGCCAGTGGAGGTTAGGAGAAGACACTAGATCCCTTGGAACTGGAGCTGAATGTAAGCTGTCATGTGGGTGTTGATAACTAACAAGGGTCTCCTTCAAGGGCAGCAAATGCTCTTAATCATGAAGTCCCAGGTAACCATATTCTATTAATTAATTAATAGAATTAATTAATAGAATTAATTAATAGAATTAATTAATAGAATTAATTAATTAACTTTGAGATTGGGTTTCTCTGTGTAGCTTTGGAGCCTTTCCTGGAACTCACTCTGTAGCCTAGACTGGCTTCGAACTCACAGAGATCTGCCTGCCTCTGCCTCCCAAGTGATAACCATATTCTTCATGAAGTATTTACAAGTTGACAGAGCCATGTAATCTATGTTTTATTTGGTAAATATTGGCTATATTACTATATTAAAGGTAATTTTTTAAAAAATGTGCTACTTATAATATGACATTATTATTCTTTGAAGAAAAATAAAAAAGGTTTTTCTTTTATTTTTATTTAATTCAGTAGACTAATTTCTAAATTTTATCACATTCAGATGATGGTTATTTTAACAGTTTTAAATGTTAACATATAAGAGTTTGGGAAATTATGATAACAATTGATCTTTTGGTGCTAATTTTGAGTTACAAATATGAACAAAAGTTCCCAGAAAGAAGCTGTAGTTTCAAACTGAAATCTCTTGCAAGGCTGATTAACCAATTAGGACTGTAAGGATTGTGGAGTCTGGAATATAGTGTGTTCAAAGTCTAATTACAATTTATCTTGAGCTTAGTTTCCTAAATAGCCTTTCCCTGCCCATCTCTGCATCGGATCTTACACCTTGTTACTTTCAGATTGAAACCTGGAATGTATTAAGTGCGGTCAGACAGCATCTGTGGCCTGCCGCTGAGATATCTTCACTTTGTTGTCACTTCCCACTTAATATTTCCACCTATGTATTTTAAAAGCGCCTCAGTTTATGACTTTCTTTGTTCTGTCCCAGTAATAACCACATTAAATTGCTTCCGCATCAGGACGTGGCATTTTGAGTATCTTAAATCTGTGTACTTGGACCATGGCCAGTCCTTTTTGCCTCCAGAGTAACTGACTGTCTTTTGTCCTCTTTGAAGAGAGAGTTCTGTTTTTGTAGTGACATAATTATTGCCCTGAGAGTTGTAAATCAGGTAAATACTCAACTCTCTCTTGTCCCTCACTGGTCTTATAGCATTTTTTTTTTTAAATTATGCAGAACACTGTCATATAGGCAAGAAGCAGGTAAGGAAAACTTGCCAATGGTGTTTCAGCCATTTGTTGGACACTGCTAGGCACCAGTGCCTATCCTTTTCTGTAAAGAACACACACAAATGGGATTAGTGCTCTTATGAAAGAGGTCCAAAGTGTTCACATGTCCCTTCTACCACATGAAAGCATAGCAATAAAGTACTGACTGTGATCCAGACAGTCAGGCCTTATGGAATACCGAATAATTTGTGTTTATCTCCATCTTTCTAAGGCTAGCACTGTGAGAAATAAACTTCTGCTGTTTATGTATCCTGGTTCATGCTACTTTGTTATGGCAACCAAAACAGATCAAGTAAATTGGCACTAAAAAGTGAAGGTAATTTATACATATCTAAAAAGAGGCCAGAGAAGTTTGCTTTTCTTTTTGTTCCTTCCTTTTCCTTCCTTCCTTCCTTCCTTCCTTCCTTTCTTCTCTTTCTTTCTTTCTTTCTTTCTTTCTTTCTTTCTTTCTTTCTTTCTTTCTTTCTTTCTTTCTCTCTCTCTCTCTTTTCTTTTCTTTTCTTTTCTTTTTTTGACACAGGATCTTACTGTATAGCCTTGGTTGGCCTGGAACTCACTTTGTAGACCAGGTTGGTCTTGAACTCACAGAGATCTGCCTGGCTCTGCCTCCTGAATGCTGAAATTATAGGTGAGAATCACCATACCTGGCCAGAGGAGTTTTGAAATGTGTGTTTAAAATTTTTTATTTTAGTTAATAAACATAAAGGAAAAGTATGCCAGGTGCTGAGTGAAAGAGGGGTAAGGTATGAAGACACCTCAGTCTCCTTAGAGAAGACCTCAGTGGTAGAAGCATGCATGGCCACCCCTTATGATAAGTTCTCATACAGAAGTGGGGGCAATATTATGAATAACGAAGGAAAGATAATCCTTGTTAAAAAGTGAGAACATCTTAGTTCAGTAGTGTTTGTGTTCTAACTTTTGCATAGTATAGGACTCGTGAACAATGAATTGGATATTTGCCTCAGAAAATGTGACATTAAAGTATACATGATGTGAGATGAGATGGTTCTCTTGATTGCCTATGTGAAATGGAAAAAAAGTTAAAGTGGAAATTTTCATTTAAAAAGGAATCAGAGGCTAGTAAGATAGCTCAATGCGTTAAATGTTTATCATGCAAATGTGAGAACTCAAGTTTGTTTCTCAGAATACATATTAAATTTGGTGTGATAGCACACACTTGTAATCCTTTTATATCTAGACAGTGTAGGCTATTAGGTGAACTTTAGGCAACTGAGAGACCCTGTCTCAAAAATTCAGAAATGTAAATGAAAAAAAAAATAAGGTTAATGGCTATTGAAGAATGACATCTAATGTTGTCCTCTGACATGCACATGCATGTACACACACATGCAGACGTACCCCCACATAGTTATATACCTCCCACAAACATTGCAGTGTTAACAAAACCTAAGAGTATGGACAATTTCAAATGGAGCACAAACATCAGAAGATTCAAAGCTAAGATCCACAAATGAGAGGAAAAAAATGCAAAGTTGATGTGGCTATCTTTTTGTCGACTTGACACAAGTTAACATCTGAGAGAATGAAACCTAAATTGTGAAAATACTCCCATCAAATTGGCCTGCAGCCTAGCCTGTGGGGCATTTTTTGATTGGTGATTGATATGGAAGGGCTCAGACACTGTGGGTGGTGCCATTTCTGGACAGGTGGTCTTGGTGAATAAGAAAGCAGACTGAGAAAGTCAATAAACAGCATTCCTCCCTGGTCTCTGCTTGAGTTCCTGCTTCCAGATTCCTGCCTTGGCCTCCCCTGATCATGAACTGAAAGCTCTAAGTCAAATAAAACATTTCCTCCACAAATTGCCTTTTGTCATAGTACTTTATCACAGTATCAGAAAGCAAACTGGGATAGTTGTTGGTCTTTCTGGGTCTGTGTTACTTCACTCAGAATTATTTTGCCAGATGATAGCTGAATAATATTCCATTGTGTATATGTACTACATTTTCTCCATCCATTTATCAGTTGATGGACATCTAGGCTACTTCCATTTCCCAACTATTGTGAATAGAGCACCAAAGAACATGGGTGAGTAGATATCTCTGTGGTAGGCTGTAGAATCTTTTGGGTATATGACTAAGAGTGATATAGCTAGTCATTTGGTAGATGTATTTCTAGCTTTTGAAGAGCCTCCAGGCTGATTTCATAGTGGTTGTACCAGTTTGCACCCCCATCAGCAGTGAATAAACCTTCTTCTTTGCCCATACTCATGCCAATATTTGTCATCATTTTTTTTTTAATCTTCCCCTTTCTGACCAGGGTAAGATGAACACTCAAAGTACTTTTAGTTTGCATTTCCCTGATGGCTAAGGATATTGAACATTTTAAAGTGTTTCTCGGCCATCTGTGTTTCATCTTTTGAGACTTCTCTATTTAGTTCCAATTACTATTTTAAAAAGTTTTCCCTTGATGTTTAGTTTAATTTTTTGTGTGTTCCACATATTAACCCTCTGTTAGATGTATAGCTGGTAAAGATTTTTTCTCTTCTGTCAGCTACTTCTTCACTGAAGTTATGGCATCCTTTGCTGCACATAAATTTTTAGTGTCATGAATTCTCACTTAGTAACTGTTGATCTTAATGTCTGCACTACTAGGGTCCTGTTCATAAAATTCTTTCCAGGGCCAGCAAGCTGAAGAGTACTTCCTACTTTTTTCTCTAACAGACTCAGGCTGTCAGGTCTCTTGTTGAGGTCCTTGATATGACTGGAGTTAAAGTTTGTGTAAAATAAGAGAGGATCTAGTTTCTCACTTCTACATGTCGCTATGCAATTTGATCACCATCACTTGTTGAAATTTGTCTTTTCTCTACGTATTGTTGGCCTCTTCATCAAAAATCAAGTGGCTGTAGGAGTGGGGTCTTCTATGAGGGTCCTCACTTATATTCCACTGATCAATATGTCTGTTTTTATGTCGACAGAATGCTGTGTTTATCACTTTAGTTCTCTAGTATAACTTGAAATCTGAAACAGTGATAATTACTATAGCATTTGTTAAATTATTATTCAGGATTATTTTGTTTTTTTTTCTGGGTCTTTTATGTTTGTAGGAGGCCATGAGAGGAATTTTCAACAGAGGGGAGTTAGAACACAATGATATAGAATATGTGTACATTCAGGCTGGTCAGTGCCCTCATGTGGACATGCAATCTGACCATGTCTCTCTTGCAGCCTTCTTCCTTCCCCCTCCCTCCTCATTCTATTCATTAGTACCTAGTAGTTTAAAACATTCAATCAAAATGAATGTAAGTCTGTGGAATATTAGTTTTAGATATGTTACACTTGTTTATGTTGTAGGATATTTGTTTAATGATGCAAAGATCTGTTGCATTCTTTTATGTTGCGTTTGTTTGACTCTGTAAAACTGTTACTTTGCCTGTCTAAAACACCTGATGGTCTAATAAAGAGCTGAATAGCCAATAGATAGGCAGGAGAGAGAAATTGGTGGGGCTTCCAGGCAGAGAGATTAAATAGAAGAAGAAGAGGAAGAATACAAGGAGGGAGGAGCAAAAAAAGGAGGAGAGGAGGACGTCTGGGGCCAGCCACCCAGCCCCACCCAGTCACCCAGCCACACAGCAAGTCTTGGAGTAAGAAGGAAAGAAAGACATATAGAATAGAGAAAGGTAAAAGCCAAGAGGTAAAAGGTAGATGGAATAATTTAAGAGAAGCTGGCTAGAAATAAGCCAAGCTAAGATCGGACATTCATAAGTAAGAATAAGCCTTTCTGTTTTTATTTGGTAGCTGGGTGGAGGGCCTTCAAAGAGCAGAGAGTGAAAAAAAAAAAGAAAACAAACAAACAAAAAAAGCAAACAAACCACAGTAAAGGAAACAAAGGAACCAAAAATGTGTAAATACTTCAACATTCTAGGCTCTAGCCTTTGGATAGCAATCCACTAGAAGCCTGCCACCAAAACAACTGCTTCCTGTAAAAGAAGCCTTGAGGTCCTGTTTCTTGGACTAGAAATCTGGCTTGCAACATTGAAATAGGAAAGGGGGAGAGGTGCTTTGATGTTTTGTAATGACAGAGTTTTGAGATCCAAGACAGAGAGTTTAGTTTAATAAAATAGAAAATAGGGATTGTCCAAAGAAATAGAACCAACAAGCTCTCTCCCCTCCCCCTCTCATACACACACACACACACACACACACACACACACACACACACACACACACACACACACACCCCTAACCCCCCACCCCCCCACACACCACAGAAGGCAGGGGGAGGCTTATTTTAAGGACCCAACACACAACTGTTGAGATTTGACAAAAATAGTATCTGGCATACTGGCAAACAAGAGACTCAAAGAGCTTCAGATGCATTCAAACCCTGAAACCCATCTCCTAGTAGAGTTCCTTGCTTCAGGAAGCCACAGAGGCCACCCTGTGTCTGTTGAAGCCCTAAGCTCTTGAGGTCCACCTCATTTCTCTAATTTAAACATTAATATTATTTTGAAAATTCTCTTTTTATTTATTTATTTTTCTATTTTATAATTTAATTTTACATATCAGCCACAGATTCCCCTGTCCTCTCTCCTCCCACCCCCTCCCACTCTGTCCCTCCAATCCACCCCCCATTCCCATCTCCTTCAGGGCAAAAACTCCCCCAGAAACATCCAGGATAAAGTTTTATATCAAGTATTAGTCACCATGGGCCAGTTGCATTAAAATGTGAAATTAACCATCATAGGTAACTGTTGAGTATTTTTAAGGGTGACAGTGATGAAAGAGATGTTTTAAGTACATTGTTATACTAGTAGTTATCATGTTGGTTTATATAAAGGAGAAGATGAATTATTGAAGAGATGAGGGAATTTAGTGTACTTAAATATTTAGAAGAGCATAAGGTAATGATAATGCAATAGTATTCTGTTTGTTAAAGTTTCATATATTTAATTATATTTTATATATGAAAATATATATGTAAGCTCAGTCCAGTCCCATGCAGGCTCCACAGCTGTCTGTTCAAAGTTCATGAGTTCCCATTAGCTTGTTTCGATTGTATTTGTAACTTTTCCTATCATGGTCTTGATGCCCCTTGCTCCTTGAATCCCTCTTCCCTCTCTTTGACTGGACTTCTGGAGCTCAGCCTGGTGCTTGGTTGTGGATCTCTGCATCTCTTTCCATCAGTTCCCGGATGAAGGCTCTATGATGTAGGGCAGTCACCAATCTGATCACTGGGGTAGGCCAGCTCAGGCACCCCCTCCACCACTACTAGTAGTCTAAGCTGGGGTCATCCCTGTGGATTCCTGGGAACTTCCCTCGCACCAGGTTTCTTCCTATCCCCATGATAGGAAGTTCTATTTTAAATATTTCATAGAACATTACTCAAGAAAAGAGACTAAATTCTGCTACAACCAATATCAACATAGTTTCTGGGTATGCCTTAATTTGGCAACTGCCCCATGTATTCCAACTTTCCCTGTTGTGGTGATGGACACGAGAGGCCAGTTGTGATTCTGGAAGTCATTTTACTACAGGAGCCATCTTGAGGATGGGTGTGGCCATTATTTCCCCTGTTCTGTAGTAACAAACTTGTAATATCTTTCTGGTTCTTTTGTTACAAAGTCTGTCATCACTATATTACTTATATTGAATTGACTGATAAGATTTTTTCAAAGGTGAATAAATAGTAATATAATCTATGATGTAAATAAATAAAAATACAAATGTTAAATATGAATTGGCCACACTAAGATTTAAGTGCTACATTTCTTTGGTGGTAAGGTAATTCTTTTCAATAAGTCGTGATCTGGTACTACTATATTAGTTATCTTCTGAGCTTTCATATCTTCACCATTAATTAAGCCTTCAGTAAGTACCTATATGTGTATAGCAGCAATATGGTGAAGTGGAAAACAGAAACTGAGCTCCCCTAAGATAGCGTGGGAGTATAAATGTTTACAGACACCTTGATAAACTCTATCGTGAATGGCCTAACCAATTGAGATAAGCATTTTTAATTGTGAAAAATAATTGAGATAAATAAAATGCAATGAATAGAAATGTACACTAGGGAAAAAAAGAATAAAATAGTCTCTGTGTGGGCAGATTCACTACTATGTTCTCTGCCCTAGTTATTTTATTTTTTTTTTTATATTTTTATTGAGCTCTTCACAAGGAAATATATGGATATCTTGATTTGCTTTGTTAGAGGCTGTAAATGAAACCACAAAACCATCTTCACACAGTGAAACAAGAGCGGAAAACATTTTCCCCCTTATCATTGTTTCTTTTAGTTGAATAAATGTGTATTTCTTGCTGACTACAAGAAAAGCCATTAAAAAGCTGTTCCCAGCTAAAAGGTTCCAACACATGGGAATTATATCACTTGCTTTACAGATGTGTTATAATAAGCAAATCAAAGAACATTTGTTTGAATGACCTGTAATCAGCACTGCTGCTGTCCATGGAAGTTGTGAACAGGTTTTACAATCATAAAACCTTGTCCCTGGACAATTGGCTGCATTGCATCCAATTTAATCATAATCATCACAATGCTAATATTTTCTTAAAATAAAATGATGGGTAAGTATCACAATAATAAGTCTGTCAACTGTGAAGCACGTTATGGTGATCACAAATGCAATCAGAGCAACAAATGCTATATTGAAATGCATGAAGATAAACAACCCAAAAGCCAGTAAGATTGTTGGTGAACCAGACCAACTCAGAGTGCCACAACTGAGCTGGGCAGAAATTAGAAATGTTGTTACATGATTTTGCCTTCAAAACTGAACAATCTTCTAGTAGAAAAATCAAAATTATATTCCAATTACTTCACTTATAAGACACTACCTGTGTTCTCACTTAAAAATAAGCAAAGACTTTTGCAAATCATTTTATTTCTAATTGGGATGAATTGACTCAGCCCAAGAAACTCCGAATCTTAATCTTTAAAGTGATGACAACTATGCCACCCCTTTCTTCTCCAAACTACTCTAAACATTGCACTGGTGTAAATTATTAAGAATAATATTTACATAATTTAGGGTTTCCTGAAGCTTTTACCCAAATTATTTATTTTATCCTCATAAAAGCTTCATGGAGCAGTCATGACGCCATCAGGTATTATGTTCTAAGGGATGGTGTATAATTGATTTCTATCCATATTGGATCCCTCTGTACTGACTGGACTCTTTGGAGCTATTCTTTTTCCTAAAATATACAGATTTTCCTGGAGATGAACATTCATCCTATCAGGATAGTTTCCCTGGAGGTTACTTCACAGTGTGCAATAACTTTGCTATATACATTTCTCTTAACTCTAGGAAATAAAACCTTGTCAGCTCGTTCACCAGAAAGAGCTGGCTAACACAAGAACAAGGAGTATCATCAACTGTGTGAACTTGTCAAGAACTCGGGCATATTTTCATGGAAGGAATTTTCTAAATTAACATGTCTCAGGTCTCAGATACTTTGTTGTCCATGGATTTAGAAATAGCCAGGAGAGACCTCAATATCTTCACTTCTTTAGAAAGCATGTATTTTTTTCTGTTATGAAAAAGTATTTTATTCAGTTATAGCATGTTTTGCATTAATTAGCGATGGTTTAGATTAGAATTATTACCCTAATGAGTCTCAAGGATTTTTTTTTTCAGGAAATCAGAATGTTGACCACAATGCTGTCCATAAAAAAAAAAGAAAGAAAATTAAAAGGCTGACAGGTTGTGTTATGTAGAAACTAATGTGTGCAAAATTAATGGTTTGGAATTTTTAGTTAACGTAAGAAAAATTACTTATCTTGAGTTGACATAATTTGTATTCTACATCTCCAATTCTACTAAAATAAAAAATATTGAGTTATGTGTTTACATGATCATATAGATATTTGCACCTAAATTAAGTATGAAAATGATTAAAAATTTTAAGAGTGTTAACAAAACTGTATGTAGATTCTTTATTAAAACCACTCCCATAAATTATGTAGAAAAAAATAAGTGCTTAGGTATAGTTTGCTGTGACAGTTGTTGCAAACATAACATTTATGTTGCAAAATTAATAGATGATTTTGTGAATATTTGAGAATGTATTGTAGCAGGAGGGTAGGGGATTGGAAAGAGAGGTATCAAGATTGACACGTGAAAGCCAGTTAATAAGGACTGGAGATCTCTCTACAAGGGCTATATGTAACAGATGAGGTGTGCTGGAAAATACGCAAAGGCTGAGTAGGCAGGTGCTATGTAAATAGCATATAATGGATCAGAACTCAAGTGGCACAGGGATTTTGAGCATCTGTCTCCCCCCAACACACTAGTCCAGTTAGCCCTTGAGAGTTCAGTTTCCTTTCTAATAAACTGTCTCTGATATTATGAAAATCCTTTTTTTAAAGATTAATTAATTTATTTATTTTACCTACTGGACCAAGATTCCCCTCCCTCCTCCTCTCCCCAACTCCCCCAGTTCTGTTCAGAAAGGGGCAGGCCTCCCATGGTATCAACAAAGCATGACATATCAAGTTACAGCAAGATTAAGCACCTCCCCTTGTATTAAGACTGAGCAAGGTAATCCAGTATGAGGAATAGGTTCCTAAAAGTCAGCCAAAGCATTAGGGACAGCCCCTGATCCTATTGTTAGATGTCTTACAAGTAGACCAAGCTACACAACTGTCACATATATGTAAAGGGCCTAGATCAGTCCCATACAGACTCCCTAGTTATTGGTTGAGTCTCTGTGAGCCCAGGTTAGTTGTTTCTGTGGGTTTTCTTGTATGAGACTTGACCCCGGTGGCTCATACTCGCTTTGTAGACCAGGCAGGTATAGTCTCAAATTCACAGAGATGTGCTTGCTTCTGCCTCTCAAGTGTTGGGATTAAAGGTGACCACCATTATGCTTGGCTTTATGAATATTCTTATGTTTCTGGTCCTATTTACTGTTAAGAGCCTGGATATCTCACCAGGTGCCCTTCAAACTCAGATCTGTCTTTATGTTCATGTTAAAGAATTGCAGAAAATGTAAGTATATATAAAGTATATATATATAAATATACATATATATATATATGTAAAGAAGGAAGTCACTGTGATAGCTGGTTTTGAATGCCAACATGGCGCAACTTAAAATAAGGTGAGCAGGGAGGCCCTCTTTTCTCTCTTTTTTTTTTTAATTGAAAATAGATTCTTTTCTCACACAGCACATCCTGACTAGAGTCCCGTCCCCTTCTATTCCTCCCAGCTCTTCCACACCTCCCTTCCCCTCTGGATCCACTCCACTTCTGTCTCCCACTAGAAAAGAACAGGCTTCCAACACACACACACACACACACACACACACACACACACACACACACACACACACACACACACACAAAGTTGTCAGTTCTTTTCCTCTAGAGAACCCTGAGGAGCACAGTCACCAATAAGTTATACAGTCATTACATATGCCTACATTTTATTGGGAACCTTTCAAGAATTCTATAATGTCTATAGTTTTCAATTGCTGTATTGAATTCCATCCTTTCATACTCATTATGCAGTCCCTAGCCATAAAATAAATTAGAAACTAGATAAGTAGAAGTAGGGATAGAAGTCAGAACATTTAAGGCCAAGGTAGTTTCAGGTTTTACATCAAGCAAGTAAGCAAGTTCACTCCAGGTGTATCCAGGTAAGATCCTGGTAAGATAACTTAAGTTATGCCCATGAATGTCTGAGTTCATGCAGTGCTCATGTTAAGAAACCATAAAATTGGGCATATGAGGTGGCTCAGTGGGTAAGGGAACTTCTTGCCATGCCTTCTGACCTGGTTTTGATACCTGGGACCCACATTAAGAAGGAGAAAACCAACTCTGGGCTGTTGGCTTCTGACTTCCAAACAACAAACACAATGGTACATGAGTCCCCCAAAACATATACACAGAAAATGAATAAATAAGTGCCATTAACATTTTTGAAAAAGAGCATGAAAATCTCACAGCACTTTATAAAGATGTGAAGTGAGAACATGTCATTTTATTATTGAGTGCTATAAAATTTATAAATCACAAGTCTAGCAAATTATTGTGTTTATTGCCAATTACTTTCTATCAAGATACTTAAAATTAGAGTTTCATTATTTATATAAATGACAGCATATCTTTCAGATAGACTGAAAATGGTCTCTGACATTATGAGAAACTCCTGAGAAATTATATAACAAAATAGTTTTCTTCTTGGAGAATCTTCTAATCTTCACTCATCTAGTCTTTATGTTTTTGCTCTTGGGATGGAATCCTACTAAACACGTTCTTCCCCTGCGCTATACTCAAACCCCATCTTGTCCTTTCTCAGGGTTAGAATTTTTCATGTTCTCAGTTACTGTTCAGGCACCATCTTTTGTTTTAGTTCATTATTTACAGTTGTCTTACAGTGGGAGGGGATCTGCTTGTGGTCCAGCTGCTTGCATCCATTTCTGTGTGTACATCAGTGCACTAACTTACTGAAGATTGACTTCAAGGAGAATGGTGCTTTGTATATGAAAGAAGAGGGAAGGCATAGTGTGGTCACCTTTCTTTTCCTGTCTTCAGTTTCACAACCAGACAGATCAGTTACTGATACAGAGTAGGAGGTCAAATATTGATCCTCTAGAATTGCAGGATACAACAGAAAAAATGGATGGACTACCACAAAAGAGAGGGCCTGGGGGAACAGCAGGATGCTGTGACTCATTTTGTAATCAAAGGCAATTTACAATGTCAGAAATTGTGGGTATCTATTAGTTATTCGTCAAAGTTTTTAGTCAGAACTGGCCATAAAAGCCCTTAGGGTCTCGTTTGTAACTGGAATTGTGGAAAAAGATAACTTGAATTATTCACTAGCAATTATTTGATTCAAATATGAGCTAAGGTAGTAATATTAAATCTAAATGGTGCAAGCAAGGAATAATTTTATTATCAGAAAAGTATCCTTCGTCATTGAAACGCTCCTTTTTAAAATTATTTTTTATTTTTTTAGATTATAATATAGTTATATCATTCCTTCTTCACCTTCCCCCCCCAAACCCTCTCATATACCCGTATACTCCTTGCTTTCATTCAAATCCATGGTCTCTTTTTTCATTAATTGTTATTACATATGTATATATGTTATATATACCTGTGTATACATGCATAATACATGATTATATGTCACATGTACCTTTCTAAATACCTAAATACAACCTGCTCTGTCTTTATGCTGGAACTTGTATGTATGTTTCCAGGAGAAGACTGTTTCTTTAGCTCTCAGACTTCCTTAGTTATCTGTAGTTCTTTGTGCAGGATCTAGGCCTTCTGAGTGCTCCCCACCCCAAACCCATCTACTTTAGTAAGTATGTTGGTGTTGTTCTTGTTCAACTCATGTTTAGGAAGTTATGTCAGTGGACTTTGTGGGTGTAACCTCTGATATTACTAGGAGACATAATCTTAGAGCCAGCTCCCTGATCCTCTCACTTTTATAAACTTTCGACAGTCTCTTCTGCCATGATCCTTAAGCCTTAGGTACTGGATATGTGTTATAATTGTATCATTTGGGGATGGGCTCCACAACTCTGTATTTTAATTAGTTGTGTCTTTCTGTAATGGTCTCCTTCTGTTTCAGAGAGAAGTTTCTTTGATGAGGGGCGAGAACTACACGTATCTTTGGGTATAAGGGCAAATATTTAGAAAGCAGTTAGGGATTGTGTTGGTTTAGTAAAGTAGTGGTTGTAGATTCTTCTCCAAGATCCATGAATTCACTATCCTGGCATAATTTACCTTTTGTTGAGTTGGCCTTAAAATTAGACAGCTGCTGGTTACTGCCAAGGTTATTTTGGCATGCTGGTGGTTCATACGAATCATGGCTGCATTGGATTGTTGATTGCTTGCATCTTTTGGAAGCTTGCATGGTACCTTCTGGTACCATGTGAGCTAGTATTCAAGGAGGAGAATTAGGTTATCATTAATACTTTCAAAACACTGTATGTTAAGAAGAGAATGGACCTAACAGAAGATACTCTGAACCTGAAATTCTGCAGTTATAATTCAGTTAATTTCTTTTACACATTTCAGCCTTTATACCAGTGAGATTTATTGTCAAATTGACACTAGAATCACCTGGGAAGAGGAATTACCTCCTTCAGATTCTATCTGTGGCATCCCGTGGAGGCATTTTCTTGATTGCTAATTGATGAGGCAGAGCACAGCTCACTGTAGGCAGTGCCAGCCATGGGTCCATGATCCCAGTTAGTATAAGAAAGATAGCTGATCATAAGCCAGCGGTAGCAATCTAGTAAACAGTGTTCCTTCATGTTTTCTGATTCAAGCTCCTGTACAGAGTTCCAGGAAAGACTTTTTTTTTCCTTGATGATGGACTACAGCCTGTATGATTACAGTTGGTTTTGGGTTTTAGTTAGTATTTTATCACTATAACAAAAGTTAAACTAGAGAAGCCTTAATTGTGGAATATTCTTTTAAAAATTACATGTTAATTGATTGTTATGTGTATGTGCATATGCTTGAGTGTATATTTGTGCACCATGTTCATGCATGACCCTGTGGAAGTTGGAAGGGCCTTCAGGTCTCTGGGGTCTGCAATTACATATGGTTGTGACCTGGCATGTGGATGCTGGTAACTGAACATGGATCCTTCACTAGATCAGCAAATGCTCTTAACTGCTGAGTCAACTCTTTAGGTTTTGTGGAAGACTCTGTATCCCTGCTTTTTATTCCTGATTCTTTATTCTTCTGTTTTTCAAATAAAATACACCCACCCTCCTTTCAAGTTAAATAAAATGCACCCATCTTCTTTTTAAGTTAATCTTTCTCGGTGAATACCCTGTCATCATAGAGCCTTCATCTAGTAACTGATGGAAGCAGATGCAGAGATCCACAACCAAGCACCAGGTTCTGGGAGTCCAGTTGAAGAGAGGCAAGAGGGATTATATGAGCAAGGGGGGTCAAGATCACGATGGGGTTTGACTTCTTCCCTTCTAATTTGTATCCCCTTGATCTCCTTTTGTTGTCTTATTGCTCTAGCTAGAACTTCAAGTACTATGTTGAATAAGTATGGGGAGAGTGGACAGCCTTGTCTTGTTCCTGATTTTAGTGGAATCGCTTTGAGTTTCTTTCCATTTAATTTGATGTTGGCTGTCCCCTTACTGTAAATTGCCTTATTATGTTTAGGCATGTTCCTTGTATTCCTGATCTCTTTAGAACCTTTGTAATGAAGGGTTGTTGGATTTTGTCAAAGGCTTTTTCAGCATCCAATGAGATGATCATGTGTTTTTTTTCTTTCAGTTTGTTTATATGGTGTGTTACATTGACAGATTTTCGTATGCTGAACCATCCTTGCATCCCTGGGATGAAGCTTACTTGGTCATGGCGGATAATTTTCTTGATGTGTTCCTGGATTCGGTTAGCCAGTATTTTATTGAGTATTTTTTCATCAATGTTCATGAGGGAGATTGGTCTGTAATCCTCTTTCTTTGTTGCATCCTTGTGTGGTTTGGGTATCAGGGTAACTGTAGTCTCATAAAAAGAATTTGGTAATGTTCCTTCTGTTTCTATGGTGTGGAGTAACTCATGTGTAGGGAGAGGCAAGCTCATAATCAACTGTTGCTCATTTCAGCTCCTTAAGTAATTTATAAGGTAGAGGTTACCAGGAGAGCTTTTCTTCCCCTTCCTCACCAAACACAACAGAGAATCATGTAAGATCTTCTCCAAGCTGTCAGACTTTCTTATGAGCTTCTCTAAAACCCACTGAGGTGGGGCAGAGGGTGGAGGGACTACCAAGGGTAGTGTACCTTTCAAGGTCCTTCAGCCTTTGAGGTCAGTGGAGGAGGGTGCCAGTCATAATTATGATACTTAGTAGCCACCTCCTCAAGGTTTTTTTCTTCCTCAGGGAGCAAGATATCATCTCCCTCTTTGTCATCAGATGGCTCATGTGTCAAACTTACCTTTGAACCACAGGAGGATCCCTTTTGTAGCAAAGGGGTCCCTTCATGTGGCAGAAAAGGGCCAGAGGGAATAGTCTTCCCCAGTGGTTCACCACTAGTGTCTAATGTCTGATACAAGGCATTCCATAAAGAAAAGATAGAGGCAGGCATCTCTTCTCCTTTCTCTATATACCAGGTCTGAATGTCAGTCTCCACTGTATCCCATATTTTCAAGTCCAAAGTCTCTTGTTCTGGAAACCAGCAGCTACACTGTAGCACAAATAGCAAAAAACTAAAAGTAAAAAAAAAAAAAAGATCATGATGGGGAAATCTACAGAGACAACTGAACCAAGCTCAAAGGAACTCACAAACTCTAGACCGACAGCTGTGGAACCTGCATGGAACCAGACTAGGTCCTCTGCATACTGGAGACAGTTGTGTAGCTTGGTTTGTTTGAGGGGCCCTGGCAGTGGAATCAGGATCTATCCCTGGTGCATGAGCTGGCTTTTTGGAGCCCATTATCTATGGTGGGACAGCTTGCACAGCCTTGATGCAGGCAGAAAGGGCTTGGTCCTACACCAACTGAATGTACCAGGCTTTGCTGACTCCCCATGGGAGGCTTTACCCTTTTGAAGGAGGGGATGGAGGAGATGGGACATGGATTGGGGGAAGGCTGGGGAGGAGGAGGAGGAATGAGAGGGAGATCTGTGGTTGGTATGTAAAATGAATAAAACCTTTTTGTAAAGAAAAAAAGAAAAAAAGATAATCTTTCATCTGTACCTTCATGCTTGTGTCTCTTCCATCCTTGAAGACTTTGTTCTGTAATCATGGTCTCTGCATATCTTGGGAGATTCCATTTACTCTATCTATAACATGTGAGGGTTATCTATCTGTAACAGTCTTTTCATATGACTCTCTTTCTTCCATCTTATATCTCCCAACATTTCCATGACCATTTTCCTGGTCTGAATGCTTAGGCGTCATTGCTTGTTCCCTCTTGGGCCAAGTGAGTATCTTTTTGCTCAAAGACTTGGAAGTTCATGGGACTTAATCCTCTGAAGGCCAATGATGCCCTTCAAGAATGATTTCCAAATCTGCTGTTTGTGGGATTTGACATTTCGTCTAGCCAAAGCTTTTCCTCCTCCATTGTGTTGCATGGCTTTGTGCTGTGAAATCTCTGTATTCTCCTCCTGCTTGGTCAGTTGTCTCTACTTTTACTGGAGTCTCCTCTGACAACCATATACTTGTAGGTTTGTAATCTATTTAGGATTTAACACTTTTATTTATTTTCTTTTCTTTTGGGGGTATTCTTGTCCATAGGAGTTTCACCTTCATGTTTACGAAAATCATTCCTAGGTGAGCAAGCAGACAGATACACATGCAAACACACATACACACTTTAAACTTTAGGCTAAATATTAAATAAATGTATATATTTGGCATGGACCAGACCATGCACTAGCCATTTATTTTTATCACTCTGCTGTCATTCTAAGACCCCCAAACTGAAAAAGCTGAAGCCATTTCTTGTTCTATAGTCTTTATATCCCATCACTGAACCTTGACAATGTTAGCTTGCAGTTCTTGCTCTTCTTTCCATTCCTGTGGTTAATTTACTGGTTAAGGCCAACCTTGTTTCTTCCTGATATAAATATTTGATCAAGTATTTGATACTTGGCATGCCTTAGATATTTTCATTTCTTCATTCTTTTATTTAATTTGTGTTATCTTTTAAGTGAGGCCAGAACATTTGCATTTCCTAACTCATAAGTCTTCAAGTGTCCTCCACTGCCTGGTAAAAATTTTAAATTCTTTCATTTTTTGTTATTCACCTAGTCTAACATTTTATAGCATTTGTTCATTAGACTTGTATGGAAAATAGCAATTATGCCCACCTTCTATGCTCACTTATAGCTATCTCCTTTTTTTTTCTATTAGAGTAGAAGTATGTTAGGAGCAAGAACCATGATTTCCAAGCCTTTGATCCCTAATGGTATCTTAACACCAAGCCTTTGCCAAGTGGACACTCAGTAAAATAAAGATCCAACTGAGGAATATTATATGCATTTAGAAAATAAGTTATGCATAATAAAATAGAATGTTTATATAACACTTGTTTTATTCAGTTGTTATAAGAATATTTTGGCAATTGAAAGCTAAATGTGTTTTCTGATCTTCTGCATCCACTGTATTTGTTTGACATCTGATACTTAAAAGTAAATTCAACCTTTTAAATGATTATTCAACAAGTTTAAAGGAGTTGCTTTTTAACTTTATCAAGTTGTAAGTTAAAATATCTGATCTTGGACATTATAGAAATCTAAAATATGATATTTTAATACTATTATTGGGACAATATTTTGTTATAAATTTATGGTACAAATTGTTACAATATATTTTAAAAGCCTTGAAAATAGAAAACTTTATTTGACTCAGATGATCCAGATAGAGTGGACTAGGAAAGAGAATATTGGGCTCAGAAAAAGATTCATAAAAATGCTGAACAATAACTTATTTGGAAATTAGAATTGCAATAACTGCTCCACCACACATCGGGGAAATTTGAATCTCTTCTTAAATATCATGTGCAGTGATACACTCTATATGGATTAAATCTGGAAACATAAAAGTAAAATGTTAGTTATAAAATTCATAGAAGCAAATGTAAAACAACTCAGGAATCTTAAGAGAAGAAGGATTTCTTAACAGAAGACTGCAAAAGTAAAAATTTGAAGGAGGAATAGTTTATTTAGCAATATGAAGCTAAAAGTGAATAAACATTTAAAGTAGAAATAACAAGTGCTTGTCAAAAAGTTATCAGCAATGCCTAAAACAATAAGAGGTAAATGTCTAAAACACACTCATTGTATTCCAGTGTTTGGAGCTGTTAACTAGAGATATATACAGCTGCATATATACTCATAGACAATATAGTGTGTGTGATGTGTATATGTTCCTGTGTGTAAGTGCAGGGGTATATCCATTATGGAGTACATTTGAAGGTCAGATGGCAATCTCAACTATCGATCTTCACCTTCCACCTCGTTTGAGGCAGGGACAGTCTGTTATTTGCTACTGTGAACATCAGGCTAGCTGGCCCATGAGCTCCCAGTCACCTCTTGTTTTTATTCACTATTACCAAAGAGATTGTAGTTACAGGTGTGCATTTCTGTGTCTGGCTTTTTACTTGGCTTCTGGGGATTTAAACTCACATCCTTATGCTTGCATGGGGAGTTTAACCGCCAAGACATCTTTTTAGCTTATAAAGAAATGATAATTTGAATAAATTTCAAGGAGAGATTAATATTTTGCAATTTAGATAATTAAATAATGTTGTATTTTATAATTATAGACATCTTAGGATGTGTAAAAACATGGTAGATGAAAGTCAATGAGAAGAGAGAAATAGAAATAAAATGTATTATAAAATGATAGTTTTTCACATGTCAGGTGTAGATAAAAAGTATGAGTGAAGTAGTATAAAAATCTCAATTTTCTACTTAAGATTGCTACATAACAAGCAATTTGCTGGATCTTGTCCTTGGTTCTTGAATTTTAATCTCAAAGTTCTTGAGATTTCCCAAGTGATAACTATCATAGTCATTGTTGGACTCTAGACAATTTAAGTAAATTAATCATTAGCTAATTTTAGCTGTTAGTCTAGTTAACTGTGGTGATTAATATTAAATAATTTAGACTCAGATTGGGGGATAACTATGTCAAATTGTCAACTATGTGATTAAAAGATTGGGACTTTGATCCACATGATACAGCCTGGTTTCCTAGGATGAGAGTTGGTCTGTGTATAGAGTTTAGCTGCATAGTTACTAAGTCAAACTGCCTACTAATGAAGCCCCAGAGAAACACTGTTCAGTGACCTGCCTAGATTCCATATCTACAATCACTGTCATGATATGCAAGATCCCACACAAAAATGCTATCTATTTATCTCTGCTCAGTCTAGTATGAGGCAGAATGAAGCCACACAGAGTCTTTATAAGTGTAGCTATCAACAGGCAGTAGTATAGGGATTCAAATCTCAGCCACTGGTGATGTCATTATTCCCTATAGTATGAATATACCTGTAAAGAGTGGGTCAGTGTCTTCTATGTTGGTACACATTTTCAATATAGGCAGTATGGCTCTAAAACCAAGAAATCTGAAGCATCACGTGGAGAAGGACTTCACCTGACTGAGTCGGTCAGTGAGGGAATGAAGGAAAGACATACAGACACAAACACAGAAAAAAAATGAGAGGGGGTAGATTAGACTCTCTGATGGGAAAAACTCACAGCACCTTAGGACTCAGCCTGTTTATTATATAGAGTTGAACAGGGAAGCAGGGTTATTACACACAGCTAAACAAGGAGATTGGGCTATTACGTAAATATGAACAATGAGGCAAGGTTTATAGCACACAGCTGTATCAAGAAGACTGGTTCAGCTAATCTTGGTGGTAGCAGTTTCTGCAGGGGAGCAGTCTTCAGGCTGCAATATTGGGAGAGCAGGGAGAAAGCCATGGTGGAGAGTTTCTGTATACACTATCAACACCCACACATGGACCAGAGGAATGTTTTGCTATCCTTTTGAGCCTCACCATGATGTGTGTGTGTGTGTGTGTGTGTGTGTGTGTGTGTGTGTGTGTGTGTGTTGATACTTTCCCACAGATTTGAAGCTAGGGTCCTTGACATGTTTGTGCTCATGTCAACATCATGCATTCACTCAGAGCTTCATCTGCTTCTCATAGATTATTTAGAATATGGAAATTTATTTTTTGTTTTATTTTATTTTACAATACCATTCAGTTCTACATAACAGCCACAGATTCCCTTGTTCTCCCCCTTCCTGCTCCCTCCTCTTCCCCCCAGCATACCCCCCATTCCCACCTCCTCCAGGGCAAAGCCTCCCTCGAGGACTGAGATCAACCTGGTAGACTCAGTCCAGGCAGGTCCAGTCCCTTCCTCCCAGATTGAGTCAAGCATCCCTGCATAAGTCCCAGGTTTCAAACAGCTATCTCATGCAGCGAGCCCAGGACCTGGTACCACTGCCTAGATGCCTCCCAAACAGATCAAGCCAATCAACTGTCTCACCTATTCAGAGGGCCTGATCCAGCTGGGGGCCCCACAGCCTTTGGTTCATAGTTCATGTGTTTCCATTCGTTTGGCTGTTTGTCCCTGTGCTTTATCTAACCTTGGTTTCAACAATTCTCGCTCATATAAACCCTCCTCTTTCTCGCTAATTAGACTCCCGGCGCTCCACCCGCGGCCTAGCCGTGGATGTCTGCATCCAGATTCCTCAGTCCTTGGATGGGGTTTCTGGCACAACTGTTAGGGTGTTTGGCCATCCCATCACCAGAGTAGGTCAGTCCCAGCTGTCTGGTTTCTCTTTAGATCATATAAATCTTTCACCTTTTACTAAAGAATATGGAAATTTAGATAGCACCAGAGACAAATATCTTCTCTTTTGATGCCAAAAGATGCACTGTTCCAGCATGAATCTCCTAAGACTTCAGCAATTCCTTTGAATGGGATATATTCTTCCTTTTGATTTTTCCCATTATGCAACCATCATCCCATTTCCTTCCTTATTCAATCTGATCTACATCAGCAAAGGATGATGACTAAGGATGCTGAATATTTTAACAATGATTTCTTGGTATTTATTTATTTTTTTGGAGTTCTGTTTTGTTCTCTGGCCCAGTTTTCTATTGGGAGGCTCATTTGTGTGTGTGTGTGTGTGTGTGTGTGTGTGTGTGTGTGTGTGTGTGTGTGTGTGTGTGTTCTGTTGCAGAATATTCCTTTACACTGTGCCAAGGATTCCCTTACAATATTGATAAAGGTCAGTACTGCTTTACAATGTGTCACTGTAATTGGCTTAATAAAGAGCTGAATGGTCAGTAGCTGGGAAGAAAGAGGTTAGGTGGGACTTCTGGGGATAGAGAAGTTTCGGGGAAGAAGAAAAGCAGAGTCACCAGCTGAATGCAGAAGAGGCAGGACATGCAGGAGGAGAGGTAAAAGCCACGAGCCACATGACAGCATGTAGATCAATAGAAATGGGTTAATTGAAGTTATAAGAGTTAGTTAAAAACAAAGCTAAGCTAAGGTCAAATTATTAATAGTAAGTCTCTGTGTCATGATTTTGTGGCTGACGGTCCAAAATGCCTGCTACACATGGCACCCAATGTGGGACCACGTATATCCACATAAGGCCTGGAAAAATTTAAAAAGAAAAAAATAAAGTTTGGAACATGGAGCCAAATGCAACTCCTGGCTGCTGCCTGTGGGCTGGAGCCAGCCACCAGTGCCATGCACTAGTGCCATGTGCTAAGCTTGGCCATGCTGGCAGCTGACATAGCATTTTAAGGTTTGTTTTATGTGGTCAGAGAATGATGAAGGTTCTCAGTAAAGACAGATCCAGATGGGGAAAAAAAAAACAACCTCTAAACAGGTTATGGTATGTTCAATAATGTGCATAGGCTTAAAAAAGAAAAGATAATGGGTATAGACAGTCACAGAAAAAAATAAATAGTTTATGAATAATAAGATAAAGTCTTTAAAGAGAATAACATAATATGAAAGAATAAGTCACACAAAGAGAGAAAATACACAGAGGGTATGGGTCCTATATGATGTCTTGTTGACTTTAAATTCTTTGATTACTGATGAGCAAACAACAACTGCCAAGAAACATGGGGTTGTAAGAGGGACTGCTGAATTAAACAAGCCTAGATACTTTAGGAATGGCTTAACTTTAAAA